>NC_092858.1:85402414-85704307 GCF_032062135.1 Pyxicephalus adspersus | reverse complement strand
ATCCGCTTCAGGGTTTGAAGTGTTGTGTGTTCAAATATGTATTCTGCATACCCCAGCTGGAACCAGTCTAACCATTCTCTGATGTCTAGCACCAACAAGACATTTTCGCTCAAAGACCTACTGCTCAATAATATTTTCCCTTTTATGGACCCTTAGCAAACCCTAGAAATGATTGTGCATGAAAATCTTAGCAGATTAGCAGTTTCTGAAACACTCAGTCTGCCTTGCACCAAAAAACTTACCTCATGCAAAGTTACTTAAATTACCTTTCTTCCCCATTCTGATGCTCAATTTAAACTTTTCAGGCTGTGTTGATAATGTTTTCATGCCTAAATATATTCAGTTGCTGTCATATGATTGGCTGATTAGATATTTGCATTAACAACCTGTTTACCCATTAACAACCTGTATACCCTGTTTTAAAAGGTATACCTAATAAACCAGACCATCAGGTATAGTGACTAAAATGGCCAGCCAGCCAGAGAGTCCTTTTTATGTGCCAGCTATTAATATGGTTGTTAGGGGCTTTCTGACAAGCCAGCAAATAATTCAATGTAACATATTGATGTGCTGGTAAATATTATTGTTCTGGTATTTTTACATTACCAGTCTGTCACTTCAGTTGGGGGCTGATCAGTATTGACAACATGACTTTGCAGCCAGGCCAGCTTAAATGGCCTAGTGGGGGGCATAGTTTGGGGACTTGTGCTTTATTATTTATCATTTTTACAATATTTTCAGAGCAGCTTGTTTTCCCTTGGTTACACTAACAGTACAAAAATGCTTAAAGGGTCACTTCTGAAATTATTGTTTACCTATGGTAGGACACTGTTCAGCTAAAAATCTTAATGATTTCATTTATTCTCTAATCCTTCCATGTCATGGAATTTATTTCCCCTTGTAGAGTCTGTGTAGACTTTTTGCTGTATTGTTTCTGATGTCATGAATTAAGCAAATGTATAAGTATTATTTATTGCTTTGATAGTGGATTACATTTTCTAATCATTTATTTGTGGTTCAAGAATAGTATAAGTAAGACAGTATCAACCTATTGGTATCTCTTTTATTTTTTTATGCAACTATTGATAAAAAACAAGTTCTTGTTATTAGTTGGATTTATACAATAACGTAAAACAAATGGTTATTTAATTCAAAAACACTAATTTGCTTCAAGTAGTTAATATCTTTAAAAGGAAATCTACAAGAGAAGTTTTATGTACATTAGGTTTTTTAGCTATTTCTAGACTCACCTACTTAACTGTCTGAATACAAAACACAACCCTCCAAGGATTTGCAGTGCATTCTCCATGCACGTAGCTCTTCTACCTCTTTGTGGCATAAGTTAGATTGATGAGCTTCTGGTAGATATCTATCTTCAAGAGAGTGTCCTACTTTCTAATTGGCAATGAGACACAAGAGAAAAGCCTGGGCCACCTCATGTTACCACATGCTGGCTTTTTCAAATTAAAGTCTGCTTGTATTTACAATAAATTCTAAAATGTAAAATAGCTGGCATAAAAGAAAGGGTAAAAAAAAACAACCTTGAAAAATGGGAAACATTTCTATATCTAGAACAGCTTGCATCTCCCCCGAAAATGATGATGTAAATATTTAAAAATGCAGCAATGTCAGTAACTGAATTTAAAAGCTCCACAATTATCCCAAATGTATTACTTTTGTGCATACAACAAAGCATTCAGTCTGTTGCCATCATAGTTTGGTGCCTAATAATGACTTTGAGTCGTTATTAAATACTGCAATTACTTAGCAAATTTTCCAAGTATTATCTGATGTATTTACTAAATGTTACAAGACATAAAAATCTGTGTTTTTTTAATTCAGTAAGCTTGGCTTGTTTCACTTATAAAGGCATCGCAAACAAAGTAGACACAAATTAAAACCCATATTATATTCAGGTGCTGGGTGTTAACAAAAGTCTATTTTATCTATTTTATTACAACACACATTTACTTTGTATATTTAAATGTGATAGCTGAACTAGATAAGACAATTAGTAATGTGTTCCACATTTAACCACATTCCTAATATGCCTGAGGTATGTCTGGTGTTTACTCATTATCAGTGATACGTTGTGCACTTGCCATTGTACCCCCTTTGCTGCTGGAGTTTAGTCTAACAACAAAAACATTACAAGAAAATAAAATAGTAAAAGGTAATTTCATGAACTTATATTGTATAATAAGGATTCTGGAATATATTTTTCATTTTTTGAGGGGGACAACTAAACACAAAAATAGGGACAGAAAAATCAGTGACTAAAGCTATGCAAGAAAATATTGACTTCCTAAATAGAAAAGTCCTAAGGAGCTACATTAAAATTATATATCCCTCTTATCCTTAACTTTCCCTGCTCTACCTATCAATATTGGTAAATCATAAAAGTTTTTTCCTCTCATTGGAGTAAGTAATCCCCTTCCTGTCCATTCTGTAATTAGGTTTTAGTCTCTCATCTCATAATTTTGCATAAAACTGTCATAATGGCTATTCCCATGAACATCTTGCTTGCTTAGTAATGAAAAAGTCAACTACATCCCAATTTGCTGATTTCTGTCTCTAGTAACATAAGCAGTAGAGAAGATTACCTGTTCTGACATGCATGTTTCTTGTCTATTACTCCAAGCAGCCTGATGCAGCCATGTTGTAATGCGAATGATAGGTTTCTTAGGGAAAAGATACAGACATATTTTTTAAACGTGCAGTAACCAAGAACCAGTTATGTCATTTTTATTAGAAACATGAAGGTTTTGGTTCTTCTATTCATTAAATTAAAATGACTCTTAAAGGAACCTGTATCTCGACTGCTCAAATTTAATCTGTTCATTACTCATTTTCTTAAAAATGCTAGTTTAATGGCTAATAAATAAATAAATTCACGAACTGTACTAGAGTCGGAAAAACAAGGGAGGCGCAGCGTGATGTCGGTACGAGCCGTATGCTTCAGTATTGTTTTGGCCATTACAACCCCGCTCCTCCAATTCTGATTCTCATTCGATTGTTTTATTTTATTTGTTTATTTCTCGGGTCTTCTTTTAGGTAAATATGACATTAACTGTGTATTTTCTTTAACTGTTATATTTAATGACATCAAATAGTTTGACTTTAAAAACCATCATTTCTTGTTTAGTCTTAAAATGAAATTAACCCATAATGAGTGAGAAAAAGCAAAAAAATATTTTGCATTTCTTTAGTATTTCCAAAGATAATGCAAGTAATGATAATAGTAACAATAGTAATACTTCACTTAACCGTGACTTGATCAATGAATCAGAACCTCCACAGTCCTCGTCAGGCACTATTAGAAAGATAATTTTACAAATGTATTTATCTTTTAAAAAAAAATCATATTATTGGTCCGCGGATTTAAAATGACAATGTAACATTGAGTTACGGGCCGTCATGAAGTATTTGTTTCTCCAGGGAAAATGCACTGGAATGAGAATTCCAGTATACTTGTGTGACCTCATCCTAAGAGAAAAGAAATTCACCCAACATATATTCATTTATTACGAAAACATCAGATATACATTTTTTTATTTTTACATATTCAAGCCATTTTAAGTTTTAGTTTAGTAAAAAAATATATACTTCCTTTAGGAATGCTGTCTCAATTAGGTGGGAGATTATGATTAATATGATGATCATATTTGTGTAAATTGATATTTTTGTACTAAATTATGCATTATAAGTGCACTTTGCTATGAGAAATTTTTTTTTCCTCAGGGGTCCATAACACTGGTACAAATCCCTGCAGAGGGTGATCATTGCTGTATTGCAGCACTGATTCTTTTATTGTTACTTTTAGGAAAGCAGTGCAGATCGTAGCATTGAGACAGCTCTTGCTAGGTATGCCACAAATGCCCTTTTAGAAGTTGAGTCTCACAGCTTGTCTGCAGGATGTCTTTGTACCTTCAGAATCCAGGTGCAGGGACTAGTCGTGCTGTTTCAATCACTGAACAACCAGGGAATTCTGCTCTGTCATAAATATTCTTAAAAGAAAATTTCTGAGAGTTCTTTGTATGGAGTTGGCCCAGTGATGATTTTCCATGGTAACTTACAAAGCAGATGATTTTTTTCTGATAGAAAAAAAGGAAAAGAAATACTAAAACACATTTTCATTTCATATTTGTTTTTTCGCTGTTGTTGGTATTTCATATCTTTATTTCCTTTGTGGGTTATGCCACTTGTCAATTCTGCTGTCAGTGAATTTTTGATCCTGTTGCTCATAGTTTTCTTTGCTACTTTTGCTGTCTTGAATTTAGATAAGTCTCCAGCATGATCCTACTTTTTATATGAGTCTACAATTTCAATCTGTACAAGACTTTTCATATAAATACCAGTATAAATTACAACAGGTATCTGTATCTCTCTGCCTTCCATTACAAAAATAAAATTTAATGGATTGATTTTTCACCTTTTGTGGTTGGAACTTTTTTTGTCCATGGACCCTTTGTGCTTCCTAAATTAAAATTCTTTGGGATCTATTTATTAAAGAGGGAATCAAACATTCATGACATTCATTTTTTTTCTGCTTTCATTTATCACAGTGGTTTTCTTCAGATGACACCAAATTGGAGTCTTCCATGTAAAAATGTAATCCTAAATAATTGTCTAACATCTGTTCTATGGGATACTGCTTTACTATCAAAGTGCTTTAAAGTGTTATCAAAGTGCTATACTGGTCAAAGTGCGCCCATCATAGGTAATGACAGGTGAAATCCATTTTCTGCAAGACTTCAAGAGCACTTCTTGCCAAGCAGTGAAATAAATGAAATATACTTCAATGAGGAAGAATATTTATGTTATTAGGAAGATAACAAAACAAACAAAGCTACTTACAAGACAAACAAAGCCCAGCGCCCAGATACATTTGCACAATCAACACTCACCAATCTGATCTCCCTTTTCCTATTTCTTATTGTGTATGTTATATCCATCAGTTATCAGATCCCTAGTTATCTGGGAACAGGTTTGACTTGAGGAGACAAAATCTTACCTCTACCAAGATGTCCACCTTTACACAGGGACCTAGGCATGGTAAGTCAGTGATGGAGAAAAGAACAGCTTTAGGGATCTTACAGGCAATCTTGGTGATTACTTGCCTACTTTTTTAGGGCACACCTTTTTTAGAGCCTCTTGAAGAACAAATTTTTGTCACTTTTTTTTGAATTTTTATACAGCCTAAGCTGGCTTCCCCAGAGAAACTGCTGTTTGAAGAATTGGATTTTTGTAGCAAATTAATGCTGGGTCTGTGATCAGTGCCTAAAAATGTAAATGTCTACCTGATCAACTATTTAAGAACAGTTGTTTGGTGTCATGATCTATTAACTGCCATTTTATGTATAAGTGCATATTTTAGTATATCAGAATGTGTGATATTTGCATCAGACTACAGTGAGTTAACTTCCTACATTTATATTTGCTTGCATCAGCAGCTTATCCTTCTAGCTGCATCCTTCATTTATATTGTTTTCTAGCAGTCAGATATAATTGCTAGCAACATCCCTCCCCTGCTCCCAATTAGATTTCTATCCTGTCTTTTTCCTGTGCAATGGAAACAGCTCAGCACAACGACACCTGACCATTGAAAACAAGGGAATTAGAAGACAGTGAAATAAGGAGCCTTTTTTTAACAGCAAGCCCGATGAGACCAGCAGTTCATAGGAATTTGTGCGTGTTATCGTTCATGTCCCAGTCGTGTTTAAAACTGCTTCTGGAAGACAACATAACAATAGCAATGCTTTGAAAGGAAATGCTCTATTTACTATTCATAATTCATTTACAAAAGGAAACTTTCCCGAGGCTAATATTGCTGTTTTACTGTCCTCTTGCATTAACCATTTACATCACTGACCTGGAATATTACAAAAAAGGACATCTTACTTCTCTCAGCCTTTCCTGGTCTACATAACTCTACCAGGTCATTGACTTATTTTTACTAGTGGTTTAGCAGCCAAGCAGTTAGCATTTTCAGAACAAGGTCAACAACCCCTATATGTTTCTCATATTACATTAAACATTAAATATCAAAACATAGTGTAACTGATATATTATGCATAAAAAGGAACAAATTAAAGAAATAACTATTTACTATGAACAACAAAGTAAATTCTCCATTAACATAAATAATTAGCCATTAATTCTTACATAATTTTGGGTGGCTACAAGAAAACAGATCATTCAGTGGAAATCCACAGAAACATAGTACATGCAGGCTACATGAAAACATGTTAGTACTGAACTAAGGGTGGGTCTGGACTTGCAATGTGGTACACTACCTATGGGTAGATCAGAATCTAGCTGCATTGAGCTGATCCCACATGTAATATCACATCACAATGTTCTTTAGATGTAATCTGGACATTGGACCTTATACAATATTTTCAATTGATGGCCAATTAGACAAAAATGATGCAACAGCAAAACACTTTAATTTCTGATCATATTTATGATACATCTGGGCAAAATCCTTTTTGAAAAATGGCACATTTTTTTGATTGGTTAAAATCTTTAATAAAACGAAACCTCTTTGTTTTCCGGTCAATATTTTACTTAAGTGTAAAATCAATCATAATTCAGATCATTTAACAAAAAAGTAGGATGATACAATGAATATTTGTAGACAATGGCAGGGATCAATTCAAACTGAGATATCAATTAAAAATTATCAGCGAGTGAAAATAACATATTTTATGGCTTTACCAAGTGCTAATCTAATTGGATATAAACTAAATGTATTAGTTAAGCATGCCCGTCTTCTACATCATCGGTCGCCATCTGGTGGTCCGAGAGAAAATTTGGTGGTCCGCAGTTTTGTCCTGGGTGGGATCAGGAAAAGGACCTCACTTGGGGGGGGGTGCACCGGCCAGAGCCGCGGACCATGTTTACTGTACAGATCGCAGGCTCAGGAAAGTCTCAGACCTGCTATGTGAGAGTGGGCAGGTTCTGGCATCATGACGTCATTATGAGGGAAATTTCTTCCCCTTTGAGTGACACCCGGCTCCTCGTGCATGTGCGGTCTGGAGCCGGTAAATTTAGTGTTCCGTGGGTTCCAAAAGGTTGGCGACCACTGTTCTTTATGTTTGTTTCCAAATAACTTTACATGTTTTCAAATGCAATTGTACAATCCTATTGCAAGATATGTGGTCAGCTATTATTGGAAATTGATGAATTTAATACTTCATATGCCATGACATCTTTTAAGTCCTAAAGCTTTGGTACTGCAGTGTTGACCTATATGTCGCCCCACTTCAAGGACACAATATAATAACTGGCCTTGACTGGAATGGCCTAAACTCATCCAGAAGAGATCTTTTTTCGTTTACTGAATATTTTATTTCTAAGGGCTCCTGAAGAATTCACAGCAACTCAGGGATTAGTGATTTTAATGTATGCCTATCATAAGAAAACTATATGGGCTGTCTTCAATTTTAAAAAGCAAGTGGCGGGGCTGTATCTTTTTTATTACTTCCATTGAATCACTGGTATAGTAGAAATATATGCATCATCTGAAAGCCAGAGATATGTGGTTTACTTATCCCTGGCCTTACAGCCACGGAACAAGCATTTTCAAAAAGAGAGAATAATGAGACCATGAAGTAAATTTACAATATAGTTAAGCAAGTGCCCATCACATATTTATCAGCTCTTTAAATCCAAAAACAGAGAGTGCTTCCAAAATTCAATTTTTAACAAAACTGTAAATGGTTATATTTGGTGCTTTTAGTATGATTGAAAAGCTTCCTTTTTCTGGATCCATTTCATCCTCAAGGGAGTTTATAGCTAAAATATTCCATGGATAATGTATGATTGCTTATTAAGAAATCTGAAAAGAAATGTAGGAAGCGAGTAAAATAAAAATGTTTAAAATTCATAGTAAGCTGAGCTGGAAAAGCATTATCATATATTTCCCATTTATTAGTGTTCATTTATTTTAAAGTTCTGGAAATAGACTTTTAGGCTGCTGTCATTACAATGGTTACATTACAACTTTACATAAGAACAACACTCTTGGGTAAGTAAAAGTTGTTTTCTAAAACTCTTCAACATAAAAGATGAAGTTTTTCAGTAGCTCATAGCAATAAAATATAGTATTTTCAGTGTACACGAGCTGATATTTTGGCTGAATTACATGATAGCCCATGTCTCATGGCATTGTCCGATAAGGGCAATGCCAGAAAATGTCAGCAGAGAAAACTTGGGGACAAATATTTTTTTTAGGCCAATGTAAAGTCCCTTGCATCCCAACAGATATCGAAGCTTAAGGGTTGGACACAATCCCTGCTGTGTAACGCCAAGCCGTGGGATGTTGACACGAGAGATTTTTACATATTGCTGCACTGCATGAGTCTGAGTGGGGGTAAGTATGGCTTTTATAGAGCACCTCCCCCTATGGGCCTGATTTATGAAAGCTCTTCAAGGCTGGAGAGGATACATTTTCTTCAGTAAAGCTGGGTGATCCAGAAAATCTGAAATGGACCTGGTCCAGGACTCAAAACATTGGCTAGCAATCCATTCCTAAGAAATCCATTCAAAGTTTTCTGAATCACTTAGCTTCATTGATGATAAGTGTATCCTCTCCAGCCTTGGAGAGATTTCATAAATTAGGCCCTATGAGTCAATCCTCTTACGCATTCAACTGGGTTTTTATATAGCAGTAAAAGAAAACAAGTCGGCAACCAGTAGTACCAGACTATCATTCGCCACCTACTGATGACAAAAGAGAAATATTGCATATTTGAAAGCAGTATTTCATAATTATGTTCATTTTAGCGTTAAACCTAATAAAAGAACCAAAGAAAATTAACCAGTAAAACACTACATTCCCTTTAGCTACCCAGACATCATACCGAATCAAGCTGCCTGCTTGCTGTGCTCCTTTTTCAAATCCTCAAAAAGATTCTGGATAAAGTCCTGGACTGCTTCTATGTAATTTGATGAATTACCCTTTAAAGCACTAGATTAAGCTTTAGACAGATTACTTTTGATTCCCTCCTTTAACTCAGCAGGCAAAGCAGAGGGAGGATTATTAGTAACAGATATGACAGTCAGCAGTATTCAGTTCTCCTTGTTAGGACAAACACACATTCACATACCACACACTAATATTTATTTGAAGGTAATCTGTGGGCTATTGTTTAATTTTTTTATTATGTTCAGCGCTACAAAATAAAGCTTTACATTTGTAGGGCTTTTCATTCAGATAGATGTGAAATATTTGCTACATGCCAGCAGACAGAGCATTGTAGTAAGAGACTCAAGCTGTGTGAAAACGGTAATGCTAACAAAGGACCTTACAAGAAAAGAACAACCCCTGGAACTTCTTTATATACTTCAGCTCACAGGGACAACTAAAAAACATACTGCTGGCATTGGTCTTTCTTAGAAGAAGACCTATAATGTTCACAAGCCTAATATCATAAATATTTGCTATAATAAGCATATATTTGTAAAAATATAAACTGTATACAAATATTAAAAGCTATAGACCATCAGTTTCCAAATGTGTGCCATTTAGCTGAAATTATACTAAACATGTTAATAGTTGGCTTTTCCTTCGTGTAATGCTGTAAGGTCCTGGTTGGTGTTGTAGTGAGAAACAAATCACTGCCATGACAGTGGTGCTGTCAGATTGAAAAGGTATGTTTTCCATTGGGGGTAGGGAGGTAGGTAGTAGTTTTTTTTATTTTACTACAATGGAGATTCTATTTAATGACTTTAAATTTCCCTATTCAGGGCAAAGTATAATTCTTAAGGGATCTACTCCCTAGTTATATTCACATTACTATCAGTCCAATGTTGCTTATGCCTTTGCTGCAGCCAGCACTGCAATTTATAGTGTAGCAGGATGGGGGGAGCAGTAGGATCAAACCCCCTACAGTTTGTCACTGCTGGGGACATGTGATTGGCTGGGGGCACCATCAATATAAGGAAGGTACATGCCCAGAAGTGCAGGAATTTCTACCTAGAAGCATAGGCATACACTGATGGGAGTAGATGTACTGTCTCTTGCAAATTCCTAGTGATGGACCGTCTTCTTCCTGTGCGTCTCTAATGCCTTTCCACACTTTCTTTTCCATCACTGTAGTTTCAGATGTTATGTAAGTAGAATGTACATACCCAGTAAAGATATACACATGCTATAATGTAATGGTCAAATAACTGCTTTGTTGTCAAAATTGTAACCTAAGTAAGGCCAAATCAGTTTCAGATTAAATTGTTCTTCAGTGTAACACAATATAAAGAGTGTTTATTTTTTAACATTATCATTGAGGCCTATTATATTTGACAGGCTTTGACAGTCATTCAAGTACAATGTATGAGCAAACTGAAAGCAGCACTAATAAGGTGCCCTAAGTTACCAGCAGTTTACGCCCTTTCAGAGTAAATTTGTTGAGAAAGTTGAGCTCAGCTTTAAGCACTGTTGTTTCCTGCAGCCTCTAATTTACACCAGCACCTGTCTGTACTCCCATATCTGTCATTGCATACTAAGAATGTGAAAAGAGAGGAGATAACAAATGAGTTGTGATAGGAAAGTGAGAAAAGCGGCAGGAGCTCAGGGAAAATAATAGAGTAATATGCAGAGGCCAAGAAAAAGACAAAGGAAAGTTGTAAATTAATGTATAATATGCAGTCGGAGAAAAGACATCTTTTCTGTATGCCCAAAAAGGGAGAGCTAGCTCGTGTACAGTAGTTATATTGGGATGTTCATTAACGATAGAGGAAGAAGAAATGCAGTGAAAGAAACATACAAAAAGATAGAAACATCTTTGAAGATACTAAACTTTAACACTTTACCTTCACTCCCTGATATAATACATTTGTAATGAGTTACAGCAGTACTACTACTCGTATGTAAGAATATTTTTAAAATAAACCTAAAACATTATTTACATTATTGTAATTAATTTGTAAAATAAACGTGTAAATAATTTTTTACATGTTAACATCCTAACTACTGTGTTTATTTTGGATATCTTCTAACATAACTAAAGGTCATTTCTGCATACCTTGAAGGACACAACAGTGCCAAGGCTGAATGATATATGGGCAATAGTTCTGATCAAATGACTCATCCAGAGCCTGAAAATCCACAAGGCAACCTTGGCAAGTGCATAGGGCTGATGAATGTCTAAGGGGCCCAGCTACAATCATGTAACTTCATGCCACTTCACAAAGAAGGATGCACTAGCAGTTTAACCAAGCATTTGCCAGTACAATACAAATAAAATGGTTTCTCTGTGCTTGTTAAAATCTTAATGTCAATCAAAGGGTTGGTTGGCAAAACTTTATCCATCTGTGTGCTCATTAAAGGGGAGTAAGAGCAGAAAGCATATATTATAAAAAAAGTAAAGAAAACTGAAATTCAAGTGTAACTATTTGTGCAGCTGATAATTAAATTCATTGCTAAACATAAAATACATGAAAAGTTTAAATGTGGAAATTTAGCTTTTGGCTGAAAAGATTCCTAACAAGCAAAGTTGCAATATAAACGTAACAGACTTTATTGCAATGTCAGCCATTTCCAGAAAAGAAAGCTTTTCACTCTTCTGTGTCACTGGTTTGGAAAAAATATAATTAGACGTACTGTCTTGCTTGCAGAGCCAAAAACCATTTACTATGTATTGATTCTTACCTCTGATAAGTATGGATCAATGCCTGTTCACTTGCCGTCATCTTAGATGAAGTTGCTGATCATTAGTATATACCCTGTCTATTGTGTACAGTCTGCCTGTCAGATGTAGCTATATATTTTGACTGTCATTAGTAACATAGATTTGACATTTTGTGAGAGCCTACAGCACAAAGACAGAGAACTACATTTCCATTTTCTGTAAAAGTACAGCTTTTATTTTGCAGTTTCATTCAATTTCAGACTAACTTCCGAAATTTCCATGGTGGCAATGCAGTCTTAGCAAAGCTTGTATAAAATGTTGGTAAATCCACATTATGCATGGTATACCTAAACAGTCTCGCCAGGAAAAACAAGGCAGACAACACCAATATGTTATACATTTTTTACTAATAAATAAAAATGGTTAAAATGGTATGAAAAATCTGGTATCTGATTTAATTTTGATTTTCCACCTCTATTTATCTCTTTTGTAGGTTAAGCAATAGTATTTAGGAATTAGCCCTACCTCCCATTTCTTTAGCAACCGGTAGATATGCACATATGAGTCTATTATTAGTTCAATAGGATATATATATATATATATATAATCTCTTCTCTGTGGAATGTATCAAATGGTGGAGGTGAAAAAAAGCTCTATTATTTCAAGGCTAACACTTGGAAGAGAAAAGGTTGTTGAGTATCAAGGGTGTAAGTATTACTGGTGTCAGTACAGACATAGGCTATGAAAGCTCATACCTAGTTCTGCATTGCCTCCAGATATTTTTGGTAAATACCAATATGACAATTGGTAAGAATAGAAGGGCCTCCTCCTAAAGCGTACCTAAACTCAGAAATTCCACTAAAATTCCTTAAAAAAAAAAAAAAAAGGTGCAGCAACTGCCCCCTAATTCTTGATTGCCTAGATGATCAAGAATTAATTGGAGTGCAAAGACTCCCAGGGTACCTACGTCGTCACTTGGGTGCTTTTGAGATGCTTGGGCATGCGCAGAAGGAGCCTTTTCGTCCAAAGAAAAAAGTTTTTTTTTCCATACTACATCACCCGATCATGCGCCTGGGTCGGGGCACATAGGATGAAGAATCCGGAAGAAGAGATAAAGATGGCGTCGCTCCGGAACGCATGCCGGGGCGACGCGGGACCCGATGCAGGACACCTCCAGATGGATCAGACTGCCCTGCAGGATTGAAGGTAAGTGTATTTTTTTTTTTTTTCAGTTTAGTTCCTCTTTATTGTTTACTTAAAATTTCAGCATCAAGTTTCATGTACCCATAACTAAAGACAGAGAACAAGCAGAGAATATGACCAATTGGTACACAGCCAAAACATGTGCATGAAAAGAAAATTGCATATAGCATAAGTAGGAATGTCAAACCCAGAAAATGATTTCGGGGAAAACTTTGAGTCAGAAGAAGGGTAAATAACTGAGTCATATTGCTTAAGCTTTAATGTGATTTTATTGTATTGTGTCCTAATAGATAAACATATAGAGTGCTAAAGTTAGGGGGAACTCTTTAAAAGCATACAATAGCAAAATGTCAGGGTAATGGCATATGTTCATATTTTTTGTGTGAAATTATTTAATTGTTTTTAAGTTAGTTTATTGTTGAATGGAATTGTCTTGTGTAAATCCCTGTGTAATTGCTAGCATCTGTCTAGATGCTTCAGAAGCAAAACCCTAACCCAGAGTGAACCCTAACTTCAAATGATAATTTTACTTTTTCTATACCTATTACTTATATGTGCTTTGCTAGGTTTTTAGGGGTGGGGTGGGCTGTACTATACCATGCCTTGCAGTGAGCATGAAGGTCTTGTTGGTGGATAGTACTAAAGATGGTATGCAGATATGCAGTATGCTGGTCTCATACAAAAACCACATCTGGGCCAACCAGTAGTTTATAGCAACTTAGGGTGGCAATGCTCCTGTATCAAAATATTTTAGTGAGCTTTGTTATACTACAATGAGAAGTTGCAGAGATGGCTGTTAAAGGCAGAATTAGTGGGTAATATTCTACTGAGAAATTCAATTTGACATACTATACCTGATGAAGAGTATTATTTGTGTATTTTTAGAGGGGTTTCACACACTTCTACAAAAGTGTTTCACACCATTGTTTCTTCCAAATCATTACGTAAATACAGGCACAAATAGCTAATAACTTTATACACTTATGACTACAGTTCTCTTGTAATATTTGTTTTGTAAAATTTTGGAAAAATAGAAAAGGTATTGAATTAGAAATGCAGAATCAAGCATGTATGCTTTTTGTAGTTAATACCATAATTATAGTTTGATTGACTTGGCTTAGGTTACTTTGGGGATACCAGAGTTTCTTTCACATACTTTTGTTCCAAGTGTGTATTAATTAATTTCTGGGAAAAGGTCCAGATCCAGAAAATGATTTTATCCCTGACACCTTACTGTTCCTAGATTTTTTAATATCGCAAAGCAGACAAATATTAAATATTTTTCCCTTTTGTACAAGACAAGAAGCATGCTTTATATTATAAATGAAGAAGCAATTAAGCTATTTGTTGAACTGGACAAATGAAAGAAGGTATCTAAAATATTGCTGTACAATAATGGTACCTGAACCAGTAAAGAATTAGAAGGCTGTGGAAGCAGATTTTTATTTAATGTCTGCCCATTCCTCATGGGATTTTCTGGAGAAGAGATAAGATCACTCTATTAGAATAAATAATTTAGACAGATAGATTTATTACTCCCCTCCTATTTTGTTAGCTAATGGCAGTCATACATGTCAGTGGAACCATCTGCCGCTTCCCAAATCCACTTTAACCAAATCCACTTTAACCTGCCATTTTGATTATCACTGTCATAAAAAATAAACGTGGGCATAGCAATGCATGCAATCAAGCAAGTAAATCACATTTACACTGTTATGAAAAACACACCAAAAAAATAAAAATTAGCCAGGAGACTACACACACAAAAAGAAAAACAATGCAGAGTTCAGTGCACATAATTAAACTAGCAAACTCAGACCTAGTGCAAATGTCAATGCTGTCTACTTTACCCCCCCCCCCCCCATCCTGTATGAAGTAATTAAGGTATTATGAAGCAATGTTAAACATTTAAAATAAACATGAAGTAAATTATAGAATTTTTTTGTATTGCATTTAAGCATTAAAAAGTACCTTTTATGTCAAATTCATTGCCTTGAACCCCATATTTGTATATTTGATGAATCTGATTGCTGGTCTCATAAAATGTAAATGGGATTTGAGGATAACAGTAGAGTTATCTTCACTGTTGCAGTGCTGGAGAAAAAGTTGTATCTAAAGACCTGCAGTACAAAGATCCCTTTCTTTTGAATATTCCATTGTGTGGCTCTGCGTGTCCAAAACATTTCTTGCTACTGTTTGATTAATACTCAGTAATTATTAGATCATCAATACTACTGAGGGCAGCTCTAAAGAGAAACACCTAATTCTTTACCAAGATCGTCATCTCTACATGGAACAAATGTGGAACAAGGAATGCATAGTTAGTAGTAGGGGAAAGATCTGCTGCAGGAAGACCATGGCCAATACCGGTGTATTATCCTTAGCCCTGCATTTCATGTGTTGGGCACAGCTTCCACTATTTGGGTATTCTTTATAATGTTTTGTAGAATACTGACATAAAATCCTAAAGGCTTTCTACGCTGTCCAATAATCTACTACATCCGTTTGCATGCTCAAGGGTGTTAGTATTGGTGTAGCTTTAATTGAAAGAAGTGTGTCTATTCTACAAAAAGTAGAAATGCAGAAAGGAAAATATTATGTGTGTTGAAAATTGGGGCACAACTGGGTGTCATCAGTCCAATTCATCCTAATTTACCACTAGAAATCCATAAATCAGATGGTGGGCTGTGCCTCCATTTGAAAAACTGCATCGGCAAATGTGTAATAAAACAATAAAAGATGATATTTTGAAGATAATTTGAAAGATTATATTTGAAGATCTCCCTGGAGACTGGAACAAATAGGGAACTACACTTATTTAAATAAAGAACAGAATTGTAAATTGTTAAATTACACAATAAAATGTGTGGCACAATGGACAGATCTTTGTAAGTAACACATACCTTAGTATGTAATGAACATTTATATTGAATGTGTTTTTTATTGAACAGTTTTATCAGATATAAATAGAAGTACAGATCTCAACTTTGTAGCACCTTACATTATAGAGAGTAAGTGCTTTACGTGAGTGTATAATCATGAATATTCCATTCTGTTAGCTACACAAAGCTGTAACGCTACTTATTCTATAAATATGTGAATTTATTGGAGGTGAAAATCAGGATTTGATCAACTAGCAACTTGCAAAGAGATAGTTTACCATGGTAAATAAACAGCATAAATTATTTTGGTAAATCAGCCACAATTTCTGTGTTTGCATGGTTATGGCAAATAAAAATTAGACATATCTATATATATATATATATATATATATATATATATATATATATAAATATATATGCAAATTATGCTTATAGATAAAAATTTAAATCTCCCCTGTTGAGAGTATAGACTTAAAGTATAACTAACGCCAAGAAGATTGTGACCAGACAGGTGATGTTTCTTGCAATAAAAAAAAACATACATGCCTGATCACAATTATTTTATTACACTCACCTGTCCTCATTCAGTTGTGGTGCCGTCATCCTTCTTTGGCCAATGGGCTGGGATGACGTAACTCCCGCACAGGGACATTGGAGTTCATTCAGTCCCGGTAGCTGCAGGGGAAGCCAGAATGTTCCCGGTGTCCTGGCTTCCCAGCATTTTTGACAGACTAGGGTGGTGTTCAGGCAGGTAAGAATGCTTATTGCAGAAGAGACATTGCCTGTCCATTTCTCCAGTTAAGCCCTGCTTGATACCAAATTTTGAAAGCAGAACTTTAGTTCTGCAGTAAGAGCAGTAGAGGAAAGTGAAAAAGAATGAACTTGTTGGAAAAGTTAGCAGAAGAAAGTAAACCATCAGTGTACAGCTGTGAACGTTGATTTCATTTCCTGTCAGCTGTCAACATTTGCTGTAAAGGAAGAGTTAGACAGCTTTACAAGATGTTTCTGCTCAAACAGCGTAGTCTACTCTGCAGTACATATCCTTAATATTGAGATGTGAACTGCACAATACCCACTTTAGACTTTTTTTACACTGGAAGTAAATCAGAAGTTGGCATCAACAATTTGTCTCCTATCTAGGAGAAGAGAAGAAAACAAGCTATGAACGGACAATATAAGAGAAAGCAGTTAGAGTCATGGTGAATAGGGGTGTATCAGAATTGGAAGAATATCAGACCCCAAAGGAATAAAAGGGATGGGAAAATCAAGTCTAAAAGCATTAGATGGTAAATAAAAGGGAAATTGAGGGTCAGGATAATCACATGTTTTTTTTATGTTAGAAAGGCACATTCACAAGGGTATACCTTCTATGACAGAAGTTTAGGGAGAATTTTTGAGTTCAAGAAATAAACAGAAATAACACTGGGAGATGGTTTATTTTCATTTTAGGTGAAACTGGCAAATAATATTGTGACACTATAATTTGGTATGTAGTAGTTTTGTGGCAGTCTAAGCTGGTAAATATTATTCAAACGCTCTGATCTAGTATCTAGTAATCATCATGCTCATCTGGAAAGTACAGTGTGCCACTGTTTGTATGTAATAATTTGATATACACTATGGCTCATAATAATGCCTTGTTATTAGTCTGAAGCAGCGGAACATCAAATGCTAAAATCTAATCTTTTTTTTTTAGGGTTTGGAAGGTATTGTTACCATTTAAGAGTATAAAGAACAGGTAGTAGAAAGCTATAAACCCAGGCCAAGGCAGAGATGTGTGTTGCACTTATTGGGGTCATGCCATTTTACACATCCCCCACTCAACTCTTCATCTCATCTGTGTCATCTTTTTTTTGTTATAACAAGCAATCTTCAGGACCCTTTTTTCCTCTTCTAAATTTCATCATCATGTGTATTGGCATTGGTTTTATTGGAAAATTTGTTTGAGATAATCAAACTGATCACAGGAAACCAAAAGCAAACAAAAGAATAGCCTTCAGACTTCTATTTAGCTGTAGTGTAAACAGCTAATTTTGTTCTTATAACCTGATCACTTTTAAGTGTGTGCAATTTAGTATTGAACTGTATATTAGCTGTTGTAATAATAACAATAGTGTAATGGTTTACCTAAAGAACATTGAATAGAAATGAGATGGGCAGTGAAACTGATACATAAATGTTTCTATTTTTTATTTTAAAAGAATGGCCACCAATGAGCATTTGTCATATTCTGAATTCCTAATCTTGAATTGGTAAAAGTGAAATCCTACTTTTCATGGTATATTTGATTTTACATGTCTTCATGTATTCTCACCCTTTAAAATCAGTGTTTCATCATATGTTTGTACATTTCATAAGAGCAACATCATTTTATTTATTTTTAATCTCTCAAAATAAGTATAACAATTAAAGTAAGGATACGTACACACGTGCAATTATTATCGATCGTCTGATAACCGTTAACAAAAAAAAGTGAACAATGACTGGCCAACTATGACGATGAACGAGGAATGTCGATGGAAACGGTCTTCAGTGATCGTGAATTGTTCTGTGGTACATTATTGCTGCATTATTTTTGAACAAGCATTACAGCATGTACAGAGTTGTGCACTATACCATTGTTCAAAATAATTGTAAGTAATTGTTGATCGGTTGTTAATCGTTCATACTAACGATAATTATTGTACTGTGTATATAGCCTAAGGCTGCCATATCTGTTGTTTGAGCTCACTGATTACTTAATCTGAAATGGACAAAAGAAAATGGGATAAAAAGTTGATCAATTAAATTTTTATTGACTGTTATATTTCCTATTTTTTTTTACTGTTATGAATAATCCCTTAAAGCATTTAAGCTTTTTCATGGTCTCCTGCTCACATATTACCAAGCTGACAATTTACATGACTGAATTTATTATGGTCTGATACTAGAACCACTGTAACTCACATTAGATTCCTAAACATATTCAGGACATGAATATAAATGAAATAAATAAATAAATGCAAGATTGTTAGAAGGTTCATCTATTATGTATGAACTTGATATTGAAAATATGAACTGCATTTTAACATTTGTTAAACATAATGTAATATTTCCTTAATTATCTAAATGCCTGTTTTTCCTTTTCAAGGGCAACAAAACCCAAGAAAGATGAATGAGCAAAAAAGAATTAGAAGCACAAACTTTTTAATACAATTGTTGGCAATGATCTTTTTATAGCTATATATACATTTATAACTATGATTATATTGTGGGTTTTTTTTTATACATTCTAACTTTAATACAAAATATTTCTACCCCAAAAAAAGGGAATTATATTTATAAAAAAATAAGTACTTTACAAATCATTTTGAAGCAACTTGGTAATTAGAAACTAATTGTCACTTACCACAAGTTGGTTTCATATAAATTTTGAAGAGGATACAGGGTCCTAGTCCATGTGAAATATCCTTCAATTCTCATGAGACTTGCAGGTCCCCATTTTCCCCAGATTCCCATTAAGCTATTTAATGGGGAAAATCAGTAGCTAATATATATTCTACTTATACAATTAAACAGACCTACATGTGCCCTCAAAGGGAGTCCGTGTAGCTGGTGGGGATGACTTATTTTTTAGTTTGCCCTTGATTAAAGAAGCAATCTGAAAATCCTAAGGGAGGTCATGTTCACAGGATCTGGTTGCCCCAAAAAAAGATAGCCCAGCTACGCAATTCCCCAAGTTTCCAACCCTTAAAAAAGCCTTTGTTAATTCACCACTGAAAGGGAGCTGGGGACAACCCAGTCCATAATCAGTATTGCCCCAGTAATATGAGGAGAGCATAACGGATGCTACTCACTCTGCTGGTCCCTTACTGATTAAGTGTAGGACAAGGTCAGACAAAAGATCTGGGATTTTGACCTTCTTCCTTTGCAAAGAATGCTCTTTGCAACAGGTAGGGCAGTTGAAAAGGTAGTTGAAGACAAACTTTGAGCTCTGAGGCCATTCGCCCTATGGTCTTTTACTGGGTAATGGATTTATTAACTCACCTGGAAACTATGCCATATCCCAAAGGTCCTGGTTTCTGGGTTTCTGTGAGAGCTTCAGTTACCTAAGGCTAAGCAATAGGTACAGTTCTCTTGGAGTAGGCCAAGAGAAGGACAGGGTGGACTCCTGCATGGAGTTTACTCTTTCTCTGTATTTCCAGTGCCTTGCATTAGGATTTGTTTCACCTGCTGTTGCTGCTATGGAGAAAAACGTATTATTCAGTCAGTAACACTTACTGATTAGTGATAAAGCTTGAACAGTTCAGTGTTTTACATATTTTACTATTTTTTAAGAAGGGTAAACATCAACAGAAATAAACAATTCTTTTTTTCAGATTATTAAATGTATGTTAGAGGATACTCTGATTTTTTGGTTCTATAACTTCTAATAACATTGTTTTTATAATCACTTGAAAGCATCATAGGAAACGGTTATGAAAACGTCTTAAATAACCAACCTGTAATAAAGTTAAATTTAGTGCTCTTTAGTCTTTAGTTTGTTAATGTCAGGGTTCCACGACTTTCAAAGTTTTCAGTTACCCAGTGGAGAGAATAGGAAAGCCTGAAATTAGGGATGGTTGGTAAATGGGAAATGCTCTGAATCATTAAGCCCATAAGGCCCCTATGCTTTAAATCCCCCTTCCTATTAGTTGTGTATGGCACCTGCACAATTTCTGTGAATATTACAAATTCTCTTTTTATGCAATACAATCAAAAGTCAAACCAAGTGCTAACTTGATTGTATAATGCCCACCCTGTCTTAATTAATGAGCCATCGCCTAGTTGGGAGTTAGAGATCTGACAGTAAATTAAGCCTGGAGGATTTACATTTTCAGCATATAAAAAAATTAAGCAGTCAGCTTGGTTACATAGTTAGTTTGAAAAAAGGCATAAGTCAAAATTCAACCACTAGGGAAATAAATGTATTCCAGATAAAAAACTGTAGACATAGTTGAAGGCCCGGAAGAAGGCCAAAAAACCTTATAACCCCTGGTTAAATTTGCTCCGATGGGAAAATAATTCCTTCCTGATTTGTAAGGCAATCAGTTGTTCCTTGGATCAACAATCTCTGTTGTCTTTACTTTAAAACTTTAATATCCAGCATGATTAATAATTTTTAATACAATGTATCTGTAAATAACAAATTTACAAAGTGTGATGTGCTGTTATGTCTAGTGCGAATAACAACAGACGCCAAGTGCTTAGCAACCCATCAAATGAGCATAAGCTATTATAATATAGCCCCTCACTATCCAATCACTATATATAGACATCTGGCATAAGGCACTTTGAGATAGTGAATACTGCAACTGATTCACATGAAAGTGGAATTGAATTTAAAGCAGTTGGATTTAAAATATTATTAAAAGAAACTACAAACTTTCTTCCAAAATACAGCAAAGAAAGCTTCCTGCTTTGAAGTCCCTCTGATTTGTTCTTTTGTTGCAATTGCTGAACATTTATTATTGAAGGTCAGGTATGTATTAAAGAAAAAAGAATGCATTGTTTGCTTCTGAAATGCCTTCCAACTATTAGAACCATGTAGAGACATTTAAAGTGTCTCTATAGAGTTGTTGTTTTTTTTTTAACAAGCCATACCTGCAAGAGACAGCAGTAAATACACACCTTTATTTCTGCCCTCCTTGCTTAACTCTTCTGCTGGGAAATATGATGCTTCCATATTGATTTCAATACTGAAATGCCTTACAACCCACATTAAGTAAATTTTCATGTGGTTATTGTAATAAAGTACAAGAAATCATGTTAATCATGTGAAGCTTTTATTTATCTTTCGTGTCCTTGTGTTTCTCATTTACAGTCCTCCTTGGAGTGCCATGTCCCTTCATTAAATATTAATAGAAAGTCAATTATAATGTGCAGCAACTTTACTATTAATAGGTAAATGAAGTGGAACAACTAAAGACTTTAGTAGAAACATGCATTAGGATTCTTCCATGTGTTCCAAAAAAAAATTAACAGAAAACAAAAAAAAGGCCAATTTTATAGTAAAGTTTAAAAAGTTTTTATTTTTTATAAAATAATATTTAGTATAATTTTTTTAATTTATTAAAATCAATAATTTGCAAATAACTATGTAAAGCTTAATGCTACTTTACTTTAGTTTTTTCAGTGTATCCTGGTTTATGTACATTCTACTAGTTGCTTCAACAGATTGAAGATTTAGATGTCATGACATCATTGAAATCCTCCCTATAAAGAGAGTGGTGGCGTGTGACCCTCCTCTGGGTTATTTAGACGTCGACGTGAATATGTATTTATTTTTATGTGGTTATAGATACTGATATTCAGGTTGTCAAAGTCTAGCTGAAACTAGCAAAATTTCCTTTCTAGAGTGTCCACCACCTTGTTCTAAGGTTCATGCTGTATATTACTGTGTATTATTACTCTATTGTTATTGTCTAATAATACAATTTTCTTTTTTGGGCAGTAGAACTGGTCCTAATGACATAATTCTGTTCAAAGTCACTTTTGCTTGGCACCTGGCTCCATTCCCATCATCTTATAGATTAGTAATTTTCAACCACTGTGCCACAGTAGTGGGAAATTATCCAAATCAGGGGTGAATCGCCATGACTACGCGAGTGGATCACGGAGCCCTGGCTCACTTCTGGCTCTGCCCACTCATGTCAGCAAGGATTGCCATATTTTCTCGCTTGTGGTAGCACGGGACCCATAGTGTGACAAAGAAATACAGCAGCTGTTCTCTCTCTCTCTCTGCTCTCTCTCTCTTTGGGTGAGTCATATTGCACCTTAGCTGTAACTTCTTTTTATGTATATTCTTATAAATTGAAGGCATATATTTGTTTCTTTCCCTGTGTCCAGTATATTGATTTCTTGTGGTTGTTACAATTCTAACTTTCAGGGGATATGAGTATACACTCATTTTTTGTAGAGTGGCTGCTACACGTCACTTGACAAATATTCGACAAAGGCTCTAAAGCTGCCTTTTTCTTTTCTAGCATTTTTACTCAGATCAATATTTGGGTATAAAATGTTACTGGGTACTAAAGAAACTATGCACCATTCCAGAATATACCTAAATGGAATACAGATTTACATTCCATTAACAGACAAAAATGAAGAGTGAAGAAATATACCTTCTAAAATATGACACAGTTTGCACAAAATGTGTTGCACTATAATTTTAAAGCTTAGCAGCTTTTTAGCAACTCCTGTGTTACAAGTAGTAGAAAAAAGAAAAGAAGAGGGACTTTAAAGGCTATATATACATACACATATATATATATATATATATATACATATGACATATGTACATATACATACGTTGCCAAGTATCTAACAGTTGTAAAATTCAACAATTCCAGTAACATTGAAAATTCTTTAATTTAAAAGTTAAAAACAAATATATATATATACATACCGTGTTTCCCCGAAAATAGGACCTACCCTGAAAGTAAGCCCTATTGGCTTCTTCGGAGGGTGTGGTCACGTGGTACTTGCAGGGATACCAAGAGGAAGAAGAGAGCAGGAGATTTTCAAAGCACTGGAGCAAGGGGTGAAGAAATAGCGGGGTTAACTAACCTAAGGTGCTCTGGTGTGTTGTTCCACTACGACTAATGAAGCTGTGTTTTTTTTTAATAATCATTTTTGTCCATTCTTATTCATGACTTCTTGTATATAACCGAAAAAATCTGTGATTTTGACAGGTTACAGGTAACACAGAGGTATCTTTTTATAGCATTGTAATATTGGGTACAGGTTTTGGTAAATATAGATTTTTGTACATGAATAAAAACAGATTTTTGTAAATGAATAAATACAGATTTTTGTACATGAGAAAAATAAGAGGTAAAATATTTATAGGACCCTGTCTTGTTTTGGGGGAAACACGGATATAATATACTGCATTTAAAGTACTCACCTTTTCTTTTTTATATTTGTTAATCTGGGGATGTGGCAAGTGTAATTTTGTTAAATTAAATGTTGGAATCTCCAGGTTTGTTTCTTGTTAAAGCCTTGTGTTACACTTATGCACAGCTAGTGGAGTGATTCAGCTAATAACACATAAAACTATTTGAGCCAGGAGTTTGCACATGTTCATTTGTTTTTAATAATCAAAGTGAACTTTAATATATACTAGGTATATATAAATAAATATATGTTTAGCATTTTTATTGTTGGGAGATTATTTTGACTTGGTAATTTTAAAAGTAGCATGCAAGCCCAAAAAGTCTGGGCACCCCTGATTTAAGTCTTCTAAACAGGCCCAGGTTTTGTACTGAGTGAGTATAAATAAAATGGGAAACTATGTAGTTATTATATATACTGTATTAAGCTACAGAGTGTCATTTTGTAACATTTTTGGTTTGTGGTGTGCCGCAGGATTTTTTCAATGTAAAAAAAAGGGCCATGGCTCAAAAAAGGTTGAAATACACTTATAGATCCTGAAAATAGACCAACAAGTTAAAAAAAATTATCCTCCTAGCAATGTTTTTACATTATTTCCACTTTCAACATACAAATAAAATATAAATAAATACAATATATTAAAAATGCAATTCAATCCTTTAAAAGAAACACTTGCCTTTTTTTAGATTATACAGAAAAGACGGAGTGGGGGCAAACATATGCTTCAAACTTTTAATATTCATACCCTTAGACTGGCACACATTTAAAAAAAAAAAGCACATTTGTTAAGGATTTTATCAATTCGATTTATCGATTTTATATATTTTATATATTCACTCTATCAGATGTAAATCAAGTAAATATTAGTTAAAGTTATATCCAATGGGTACAGTAATCCCTATATACGGAAAACATAAAAGTGTCCAGCAATCTTTTTAATAGATTATGAATCAATTCTTAAATATATGAATTATATTTTGTATAATAATTTATAATTACTGAGGTGATTTTCTTTGCTGTTGTCATTAAATGTGCTTACCAAAGTTAACACAAGCAAAGGCAGAAGTATGCATTAGTTTTGTGGTCTCTGTTCAAGGTTGATCACAGATAACTGTCCCCTTCAGCAGAGATAAAATGACCAAGTCTACAGGGATTCAAACATGGCTAAATTATATGTAGACCCAATCATTAGATCCTTTATCAACTTTAACATGCTAATCTCAAAAAAAAATTTTAATATTTTTAAATCTAACATTGGCAAAATTTTAACAGTAATGTTCCTTGTACAGGACATTTCCTTATTTAAGAGGGGGCAACAATCTGTCTGTTTCTTTTAAGCTACGTACACACGGCAGATTTTTATCGCCCGATAATCGGCATCGGCCAATTATCGGGCGAAAATCTTCCGTGTGTACAGTCGGTGTCGTCCATCGTCCGGACGACCGACCTGCCGGATCCATGGACGATGGACGACAGCCGATCGTAATGAAAGGGAAGGGGAGAGCGCGCAGCAGGGTGCCGCTCCGTCGCTCTCCCCCCTCCCCCCTCCATAGAGCATGAACGGTGCTGTATGTACAGCATCGTTCATGCATCTTGCAGCACCTTGTCGTTGGAAAGGATCGTGAAAGATCCTTTCCAACGACAAAAATTGCAAGTGTGTACGCAGCTTTAGTTCTCATGTGTTATCTCCCTGTTATCTGCTTTTTATTGGAGTTAAAAGAAATCAACCTGCAATAAAACAGTGGCTGCAAAAAGGTGAAATCAGCCACTTAAGATTTCATTTTACCTTCCAGCAAGGTATTTTGTACTGACTTGGTTGTGTATTCTATCAAATACATCATAGACCTCCTGAGTATTTTTGTTTTCAGATTCATAAGTTTAATTACCCACAGTTTTGATTTTAAGCGCCCCCCGCCCCTGTTTGTAATAATCAACATTTCAGATATGCCTGCAGACTTCCTGCACACCACACCAAGAACAGCACACCATTCTAGTATCGGTAGGAGGAAGCTGCAGGCTGCTGCTGGTATTTGCTCTTTTTTTTGCCTCATATCTGTTTACTACACTATATCAGTTTTACTAATTAAAAGTTAAAAAGAAGACAGTGTACTATATCAGCTCATATGAAAATATTTTTTTTCAAAATATTTTTATTTAGAGGGTAAACAGTGGTAAACATAGATACATACAATTCTTCCGATAATAAGGAAGCAAGGTGTTGCAGAATTCCCAATAACAGTTGATATACTATACATCTACTTACAATAAGAGATTCACAAAATGAAATTAATATTATTTTAATACATTTTTATTAATTTTTCAGTAAGTTTACAAAACAAAAATACAATAAAAAAATAAAAAATAAAAAAAAACAATACAAACCAAAAACAGGAGATGAAGAGGATCAGTATTACAGACTGAAATAACAATAAAAAAAAAAAAAAATATGAAACATAGAGAGTAATTACAGCTGGTAATCATAGCGGACCTCTCAATCTTCCTGGGCAAACCATACACATGAAAATATAAAAACAATAGTGTTGACAATCAGATAAATGAACTACAAACCACTACGGGGGCGAACCTAAAACAACCCCAAAAATAAAGGAGAAATTCCTGGTCCACACTTTCAGACAGTTTGTAATATATATCAGTTTAAAAGGCTTATATAGAGGGCAAGTTCGGTAACAAATGTGCACACCAATGTTTCCATATCACAGAAAACTTTTCTGGGAGTCATTTAGAATACTGGACAATTTTTTGTTTAGAAATGTGTTATCAACTCGCAATATCTTTTCATGGTACGGGAGAACCTGTTGTTTCCAATATTAACTATTGTTTGCTTTGCTGCCAAAAGTATTTGAGTACATAACTTGAATTGGGTTCCCGTTAAAATGGCCGGATTAAAAATGAAATTAATTTTAAACAAAATACATGATTTATATTAGTTGTGTTTTCCCATAGTTCGCCTATTACAAAAACATTAGTCTTTTGATCCTGATTGGTCTGTATAGCCATGATTAGTACACTGTTTAAGTAAACAATGAGCATAACATTATAATTTTTCTTCAGAGCTAGGTGGCTTTTTTAGCTGTAATATTTAAAGTTCTGTTTTCCTTTTTAATGCTTATTTCTATTGTAATTTGTATTCTTTTTATATGTAAGAAATACAAAAGAACTACACAAAAAAACATGGTTTACTATGGAGAATTTCTAGTATGATTGGCATAAACACTATTTCTATCCTGCAATGCCCTGCCTCTTTCTTCTGTAGAGCCTCACAACTAGAAAAATCAATAGACTAGGCTCTTCACATTTCTGAAGATGTTGGGCAGGTGTAATTAATCTCCACACTTTAGATTAGACATGTCTGAAGCACTCAGGATATTGGAAGCTCTAGGCAGCAGTGTGTATTGAAATGGTCAAGGAGAGGTCACTAATGACAGTGTAGATCTAAAACAGATATAATCTTGGTCTGTTTCCACTTGTGCCATAAATAGTCATCTTGTACTTGATTGCTTAGTTTAGGAATAAAGGCTTTACATTATTTACAAGTTTATATAGCTAATTTACGGGAGCAAACAGTCCCTTTTAATTGATGTTTTTATATTTGTTGGAATGTTGGCATGTATGGCCAACTAACTTTCATATGTAACACAAACATATATTACATGTTGCATCCCAACAAAGTCAACTGCCTTCAGGACTGTACAACAATGTTTCTCAACATTGTCATTATTATTTCCATTCCCTAATTAGAACAAACATTTTATAATTAGTACCACTTGCCTGTCAGTGTATTTTGGTGAAGAGGGTGCCATGAGCAAACCTACACCTTATGAAACTGGGCCTGGCTATCAATTGATTAGAATTGCAGAATACCGGAGTGCCTGGAGAATGTTGATAAGGTTACTTTAAGTGGGTTGCCGTTGCCATTGAGACTTTAAAATTAATTAATGAATGGGCGATGTGATAGTCTTTTTAAAATAGTTTTTATATATGATTTATCATGTAGAAAGTTTTGAAATATTGTACCACGTTTTTTTTTTAAAGACGGTAAAAGCCAATAGTGTATGCAACATGCCATTATCATCAGACTCATCTGTACATCCTGCATGTTTCCTAGTTCCTAATATATCAGTTTAACAGGACTTAACATGCAGATTATCTTGTGCTTTGTAGTTTTCCTTGTTTTCTCCAATAATGTCACCTTCAAAAGAATTAGATGACTGCAAAAGCAAAAGAAAATTAGATTTTCCCTAATTAATGTGTCCACTCAGGTGCAGCCATTTGATTAATTAGTAGTCATCTTCAAGATATGTTTACACATGATATAAATGCCAGAGCTATAGTCAGCATAGCAATATGGTCCCAAATATGATTGCCTAAATATTCTCCGATTCCAAAAACAGATAGTTACACACACTCAATTATGAATTACTGATCTGAATATAAACTGAATTTACATACTTGAGCTTTTAATACTTTTTTTGGGGAAATATAATAAAATCAGAATAATAAGGAATACAAGGCAAAACAATAGTATACAATATGAAGCAGGTGTATACAAATTTAAAAGAAAATAATGTTGGGAAAAACAACGAAAGCTTAAGTATAATATCAATATTTCATAGGGCTCCATCCAAATTGCTAAAGAGAAACAATGAATAAGATCTATGGTACAGTGTGCACCATCCGCAGTGGGGGGTGCCTCCAATCGTGGGAAGTACAAAAAATAGAAATACACTTTTCACATATATTAATATCCAACAGAAACTCTTATTCTGCAGATTGCATA
The DNA here is from genome assembly GCF_032062135.1 of Pyxicephalus adspersus. NCBI lineage: Eukaryota > Metazoa > Chordata > Amphibia > Anura > Pyxicephalidae > Pyxicephalus > Pyxicephalus adspersus. The sequence continues at coordinate 85,675,877 of NC_092858.1, read as the reverse complement.
TTATTGCAATCAAACCCTGGGAGAACTGAACCTTGTAAAGTCCATTTGTAAAAGTAAAAAAAAAAAAAAAAAAAAAAAAATTTCATGGAAAAACAGTGTAACGCTTTTGGTACAGAAATCTAGACATCAGTGTAACTCCCAGGTGGTTAATTAAAACCAATGTTTAGGAACACATAGTGCCATCGTTACATACATGTACTGTACTACATTGACTGTAGCAAAAACCTAGGGCACTAAATGCAGTTCTCACTTCTAGAAAACACAACAGTAATCAATCAACAGTAAACAATGGCAATTAAATTGCCATGCATAAAATACTTTTTGCATATTACTAAATTAATAAAATCAACAAATTAAATTATAGATTTAAGTGATGGGTCAAAAAGGCAAGTGCTTGTGTGACAGATGATATGGACTTGAGTGACAAGTGACAGAGACAAAGGCTGTGTATTAGTGATATGGGCTTCAGTGAAACATGTGGACACACATCCTATTTCAATTTGCAAGCCTTTACTAATAAGCCACCCCCCCCCTTCCCCAGATAGACTTTAGAAAAAACACCTATAATTTCCTAGGTTACTGGTAATGTATTCTTAAATACTATATTTTTAAGTCCCTTAATTTTTTTTTAACACATACATGGTATCTGTATGTGTTATAAATAGTTAATCTTTAACCACTTATTCTGAATCTTCTGTGTTTATGCTTAAATAGCATAGACAGATGTATTAGTTTCTTATGGAGAGTTAACTTCTTGAAGGTCCCTATGACCTTCATTGATAAACAGTATCTTCATCTGCTGATCATGACAAATGGGGTAGAGACATTCAACCGCAGAAGCATAGTGAATTCTCAGCTGTCTCCACCTCACAATGCTCTTTAAATAAAGGTTAAGACAGTCTGGCGTAACTTGTTCATTTCAGCCACTGGACTATCTTATACAACCAATTTTATTTCATTTTTCTTTTAACTCTGTGGACAAATACTTTAGATGAATATATTTGAGATTTATGGGATGACTACACTAATTGCTGAAGCTGACTTCAATATTACACAACAAGCACTAATTGTATGTATACAGTAGAAATACAATGCCTATATTTTTAGGATGTTGTTTTAGAATAATAAAGCAAAGAGGGACAGATACCTAATTAGGCATTATAGGCGCATGCTTTGCAATACAGACACAAACATGAAGGTTTGAGGTATGGTTATTTCTGTGTATGGCCAGTAATTACCCATCAACTCTACAAAATTACCAAGTAAAATCCTTTACTGTTGAGGGTAAAAGTCAGAAATAAAATATGCAAGGATGTTTAAAACATTTAAAATGCAGTACCTTGATCCTGGAGACCTGGCACTAGTTTTGTCTTAAGGCTTCCATATTCCACCCTTTATCCTCTACTATTTGCTTGATGATACCTTGTATCATGTTAGTATAATAAAATTGTGTGCAACACCTACCGGTAAGTAGGCACATTGACAAGGGGCTGGACCGAGCTTCCACTGCTGAAAAAGACACATTGCCCCTGATTCATCAATAAAATCCGCGCTCGCTGGAAGCGCGAAAGTACGATCTTTTTCAGTTGCTGAATAGCGCGATCGCGTACGATTTCGGATCGCGAATACGAATGCGCGACCGATAATCCGATTCTGCTTGATGAATCAGGGGCATTGTGTAGCCGTCTTGCAACAGAAAAAAAGACATTGCACAGATACTAAAGGGGTAGGTATAAAAAAGAGGAATATAGAAGACCTTCTAAGGTCAATAAACCTCTGCCAGCTACATGAATATTGTGGCAATGGATAGGGCAACTTTCAGTAAAACACTGTTGGTATTTTGCTTATATCTTTTTGGATCTTTGATCCAGAAGTTATCAGTTTGACCTGCATATGTTTAGAGTTGGGTGTGAAACATATTAATATGTAAATATGTATTTGCTATTTAAATACAGGAATAAACATTTTTTTTCCTGTAAGGTAATTTTTAGCAGCATTCCCAGTTCTATGGTATTACTTTCAACTTCATCTAAGTGTCTCGAGCCTTTGGTACATTTATGCTCTGCCTGTATGTGTCGGGTTGCAGCTTAGTACTTATTCTATTGTTAGTCCCGAATGTATCTGTGTATGCTTGCAAAAGCTGTGGCATGATCCCACAGAGTACAGGTTGTAAACCTTTCACATGCTCTCCAAAGCTAAAAAATATTTTGCTTAGAGTTCTAGCTTACAGCTCTATAAAATGTTTGTGAGCTGAATACCGTTGTGTGTTCTCTCTAAAAGTAATATTTAGACAAGATTACCATGTTTCGTTAATATGAGTAGCTTGCTGTTAAAAATAGATATGCAATTGATGCACAATAACATTAATAGGCTTAATTATTACATCTATTACTTAGAATTTTTAAATATCAAAATCAATAATATTTTAAAATAATTCCAATAAGAATGTTAGCCTTGCATTCATTTATTTATAACCTTCAGTCAAGGCCAGATATTCTTGCAATGCTACAGCATGCTTCTATGCACATTGTTTTGATAATGTATGTTGTTGCTTTTGACTAGCTCAATAGAAAATAAATCAATTCAACTTAGCCTGCTCACTCTGTTTTACTGGCATTACTAGGAGACAGAAATGCTTGCATTTTATGGATAGTTGCTGCTGATGGCAGTGTTCTGCCTGGAACATCAAATAAAGTAGATAAGCCATGGTATGCTGTTTAATTAAAACAAAAAAGGAGGCATTAATGTATTAAGAAAGCGCATAAATTGAATTGGCTGATCTTTCCAATTTGTGTTATTGTTAGAGAGAGCTATTAAAGTTAATACAGGAATAGAAAGTAACCATTGGTGCCTTCCTCCTGCTGTGATATAAGAAGATATGTTGATCCATTTTGTGACCCATCCCATAAGCAGATTGTGCTGGTGTGTGGTAGGAAACGCTAAAAAATAGTAATAACGCTGACTAATGCAGATTATCTGTTGAGGTCATTTACAAATTCACAGGAGAGCAAGAACTCTCAATAAAATTCTCTTGGGCCCTTTACACATGGATGGTTTGTCTTCCTGTAGTAGATTTTAAAGTTTAGATCGGAAATAAGATGGATTCATTTAGACAGCATAGCAGCCTTTACAATTATACATTCTGAAAGTTTGCACAATTTTAGACATTGTAGATGGGTTTTAAATTACTACATACATTATTTTTTCTTTTTGTATAACATATCACCACAATAAACAGCATTTGCAACTTTAGTGATGTTGTGGTTACATACATTTTCTAAGTAGTTTTATATGAATATTAATGTTTAAATAACAAACAAAACAGAACATGCACATGATTGGTTATTTGTCCAACATTTTCTAAGCTAAGAGAATTATTGTATGTACCCAAGTATTAACTGAGATTTTTGTGCCCTCAAAATGCCATTATGCTCGGTTCACACATCCATCAGCTGCACTTGTCTTTTGGCTTTGGCACCTGGCTTTGGCCATTGACAGATCAGTTATCTAGAATTTGCTCACTCTTTTGCAGTGCCACCCTGCATGTACTATCATCCCTAATTGACCGCATTTCTGGATGGGACCATGTGCAACAGTTTTCATAGCTTTTCTAAGATCTTCAGGTACTTACAAAGATAACTTGTTGAAAGGTTGGGCTTGCTAACTTGAGCCTAATGTTGTCAATGAATGAGCAAATCTGGTTTCCACCAAAAGTCCAGGGAAAGACTGTATCCCTAAACCCAGGCTTCCTTGCCTTTAAGTAAATCTGCTATTCCAAGGAAACCTCTGTTAATCCACTATTTAAATTGACTCTGACTTCATCTCAGGCAAAATTCAAGGTTAGCTTAAAGTGCCTATCCCAGACCAAGAGAATAGGACAACGTGGGGCAAATTTTAAGTGGTCTCAGTTTATAAGGGACCCACATTAAAGTCCCATTGGGTGTAGAAATGCAGGATAGACCAGCACAGGTTTAGGAATTTGAGGAGATTATTCTATTGATCTTATTTATTTTGTTTCCTTAAGTATTTTTTAATGCAGAGTGTTTTGGACTTATGAAAAAAAAATGTTACATATTAATGATTGAAAAATGGAAATAAACAAAAAAGTTAAACAGTTCAATAGTTTAGAGTAGAATGGAAAGAATTAGTAAATTATAGCTGATTAGAATTAACAAAGAGTTAAATAATTAAACTATTCAATTTCTCAAGTTTTTTATATGTTGCACTCGGTATGCTTACTTTTGAGTATTCCGAGAATTATTTTTATATTTAAGGTTATTAAAAAAAAGGTATTTAAAAAATGATACTTGCCCTAAAAACTTGAATGGAGAGACTTTTCTGCTCCCCTGTTCTTTTCTAGTGTTTGTCAAACAGGGTTCCTCCAGAGGTTGCTAGGGGTTCCTTGAGCAATGAACAGTGTTGAGGTCAGTTTTACAGATACCAATAATCATTTTGACTATCTGTAAGGGTGACATTCCTCCCATTAAACAGCAGTACAAGAGATGTTCCTCCTACTGACCACCACACTAATGTACTGTAAGATATGGATATAATAATTATAGTAGACGGGTTCCGTTAAAAGTTACTCTAAGGGGTTCCCACATGTTAAAAAGGTCAAGAAACACTATCCTATTTAGAGCCAATGCCACTGAAATGGAAGGATCAGGGAGAGATGGATACCAGGAAATGAGGTCCTGTCCCATCTCCATTCTTCAGGGAGTTACACAGAAGGAAACGTATACATCCCTAACAATCATCAGGCAGTGGAAATGCTCCCTGGTGTGTGCATTAACAATGGAACTTAATGGTTGTTAAACTGTGGTGAACATTCCCAATCGATGATCGTTGTTAGGAGCTGGAAGGCTCCTCACTATGTAACTCCTGATGAGTTGGGCACTGCACACTGCAGGTGGGTGAACTAAAGATGTCAGGATATGTGATGGTGTTGTGTGAGTGGAAAGAAGTTAAAAAGAATTTAGCAGGTTTCAGGACAGAGTGTGTATTTTATATTTTTGGGTTTGTATTTTAGTTGATTTCATTTTTCATCTAAAACTTGCGTTGTAATCAGATTTCATCTCTTTTTGCAGTTTATTGAAACAGAATAGAGACAAAAGTAATAGTGTTACTTTGTATCCCTCACCTGAAAAAAGTTAATAGACGTTATATCAGAGCGTAAAAGCAGTGGCAATTGTAACTTCCAGGTTGTCTTATTGACAGCTCAGAATTGTCAAGTGTTTGGGAAAATAGAGCAGAAAAACAAGCTATACTACAAATGTCTTGTGTTGAAACTGAAGACAGCAATATCTTATAACTGCAGTCAAAACTTTTCTTTTTTATATTGGATGGAGTGCGAAGTTTTTTGCCATCTCTTTCTTTTATGGGAGATTTCTCCTAACTTCCTGCCTAATAGATACAGCAGAAAGTAAGAGGTTTTTCTTTTCAATGTGAAGGAAATCCCTCCCTTTAGACTGTTCTAATGGAAACACTTGTCTCCACTTTAGGATTTCCTCTCTATTCCTGTTCATGTGACAACTCTAAATTTTGTTTCACCTTCCCTTTTATTCGTGGTGACATTGGTAATTAGGACAATTAGCATGTGTAAGTAAATCTCACATTTCTTTACACACTTCCTATCACCACTCTACATCTAAATCTAAAAGAAATGTTTTGTTTTTAGTTATACTTTAATTGCTAACAAAAGTAATGGGAATTTAATAACCAATATGATTGTTTTGACTGCAGTTTGATGTTGTAAAAAGAGCATCTTACAGTAAAACATTGTCAAAGCTTATTGTAAGTTCAAAATGCTTGGTATATCAGAAAATATGATTAGTATATGTGCAACCACCGGTTATTATGGTAATTATTTTAACATTCTAGTACAGAGTTGTCAACCAGGGTTCTTCCAGAGGTTGCTGAGGGTTCGCTGACCAATGAGCATTTTGTGCCACTCAGGTCAGTCTAAGTGACACTAATGATCTTTTTGGCTATCTGTAATGGTGAGATTCTTCCCACTGGCCAGCAATGTAAGAGACATTCTTCCCACTGACCACTACACTAATTTACTGCAAGCTGTTGATAAAGGAATTATAGCAAGGGTTCCCTGAAGACCTGAAAGTTATTTGAAAGGTTCCTCCATGTTAAAAAGGTTTAGAAGGGCTGTTCTAGTATACAGATTTTTTTGAAGCATGGCACCTAAATAGTGAAAATTGTGTTAAAAAACGCAAGCAGAGGGCAAAGACCTGGTCACCAGATTTTTTTCTGGACTCCCTGCAGCTGATATTTTATTATGACTCATTAACCATGCCATATTCTGTATTGTGTCCCTGTTTAGAGGCAGCCATGTCCAGCAATAATCCAGCAAACCTGGAATGAATCTGTTCCAGGATTGAAAACATTTGCCAAATATTAGCAAATGTTTTTAAGAAATCCAGTCCAGGTTTGCTGGATCACCCAGTTTTATCCATGATATTCATAATCCATTGTGTCAAATCTCTCACCTAAGGACTGGTGATCCTATTAAAGGTACCTAATATTCAGGAGGCATCAGAAATCACAGATGCACAGGACAGATGAAGCAGTGAGTTGCTTGCACTATAATCCACTGAGGTACAGCTTTCTTACCAGCAAGGAGAACAGTGAGCCACATTCTATTGACGTCATCATTACAACTTTATAAGGTAAGCTGAGATAGGCAGCCGTGGTTTAGGTGATTTTATACTGCAGAGATACAGCTCTATAGGTACATGAGTGCCTAGACAAGAAATTATCTGCTCAACTTAAAAATATGACATTATTTTTAGTAGAAGTAGCTACATGTAACCTGATTAGCCGGTGCCTAATTTATTTATGTCATGATTTTTCAGTTGTAGTGGCGCCAAAAAGTAGTTAGAATAATTTCAGAAAATATGTCCAGCAAAAATTGCCCTAGGAGGAAAACATAAAATAACAACATAATCGCTGAAGACATGTGTGAAATACTGCAAATGAGGTAGCATATTGTGCAGTTAGATTTGTCTAACCCTCTTTGCTGTGTATCCTTGGATGGCTGTGCTCAGTTTTTGCTGTATTTGCTTCTTGTTCTATTACTAAAATGCTATTTAGACTTAGCCAGCATTTCCTGCAGGAAAGGTCATTAAATACTTTGTCCAATATGGGTTATTGCTTTGATAAGCTAAACTGTGTTTATTTTAAGGAGTTTTTCCACTATCATTACAAGTAATGAAATATATGTCTCCTTGAGAAGAAGGATTTTGTGTGAAGAATCAATAAGCCCAATTTAAGGTGTTTGCTTTAAAAAGAGAGATATTAGGTGCACCCGTGCCTATTTTTAATACATTACTAATGCTATTTTTTCTAGAAAACCTTGCCAACCTGCACATAAAATGTGTTATACTCTTGTACCTAGCCAATGAACTGCAAAGGAAAGAGTCCGTAGTATCGGGTACCCATTTTCTAGTGAATCTGTTTAGTATTAAATAGGTTTTTATTAGGAAATGATCTAAACATAATGAAACCATACCGGGTCAGTGCACACAAAACCAAACAAAGGCCTTGTATTTAAGTAGATGCTTATATAATGTAATACTGGTAACTTTTTTTACTGGTGGAACACTCTGAAGGCTGTTTCTGAAGGTCTCATCTCTGCTTAACTAATGCAGAAGTTAAGCTCCAAGACACAAGAAGTGATAATATTATAAAAGCTTGATTTAGACTGAATGGACTCACTAAAACATCTCCTAAATGAACAGTTTATTTTAAAATGTATTTGTTCCTATTTCATTGCTTATCACCTTATATTAACACTATACACTGTGAATTAAAGTATACAGTACATGTCAGGTTGCTTCCTTGCTTTATATCTGTTTTTTGTGAGGTCCCTTTTGTAGGATATTTGCTGGCCCTGTGAAATTAGCATAGTGCCAGCCACTGACAGATTGTAAACACATTTGGCCCGAACTACTATCATTGTAGACAGGACAAGATGGTAGTATGCATACACCCAGTCTGACAATTAGCACTGAAGCTATTTAACAAAGTAAGTTTGTGTCCCTGTATTGTGACCTAACTTTTCACTAACCACTCAAAAACAGTCGGGTGGTTACTGAAAAGTGATAGGTGGTGCACTCGGCTAATAGGGCCTGGGTAGAAAACTGTTAATACTATGTTGTAAGTTTTTTTTACAACACTTTGCTACTTTGTTACTGAAAGTTTTTTTTTACACACAAAAGTGTGTGAAGGCCTCCCATTCTCTCTTTCATACTTCATCCACCTTTCAGAGCAGCTCCACCTCTTGTGCCAGAAAGGGCCAGTGCTTCTCCTAGTCCCTAAACCTATACAATATTTTTTTATCATGTAAGTAACAATTGGAGGAAAGACTTGTCATCTTTGCCAACCCAAATTGTTGGGTTTAAAAGCAGTGCAGAACGAAAGGCTCAAACATAGGCAGGTGTTTAGAGGCCTAAAAACCCTCTAAAACTATATCAATTATTGTGGTCAAAGTCAGCTCTGCCAATGAATGTTATCATTAATCGCCTGGTCTTGTGCTTGTCTTAATCATGCAATAATAAAACATAGAAAATAAGGAAAGAAACCTAATGATATTTATCACCATATACAGGAAATCTTAATAGGTAGGAAATCATAATAGTGGGTCATTTTATTGCCATGGTAGTTGATCCAAGCTGTGGCCCAATGGAATAGAATATAAGATATGATAGTATGAAATCTTCTACAGACATGTATAATGTATAATTCACATCTGCATAGGCAATAGATCAAGATAGCAAGCTTCCTAATGGCTAGAATAAATAAAATGGGTTTTGAAAGCAGTCTTACTTTGTGCTGCATGCAATATTGAAAGAGTCAGAGACATCCTGCATAATGTACATTGGCTGGAGGAATAATATAGTGCTTTAAACCAATTAGGGAAATTGTTTTTGAATCCGTGTTTAGAAGAAATGTAATACATATAATCTTATGAAAGAGTAGGAAATGCTTATTGTATAGGAGACCATGAGGCCTTTTCACATATTTCATAGATAAAATAAATATATATATATATATATATATATATACACACATAAAATCACCATTAATTTGATGAATGATTATTCAATTTGCTCCTTAATCACTGATGATTGACTTTTTCAGTTGATCAAACAATTTCTTCAAAAAAGAAAGCTGCCTATGGAAAACCAATTACTTGTACCAACCAATTCACTAATTGATACAAATACTTTAGTACTGATTTTTTGTAATTAATTGGAAATGGAAATGGAAGACTCAATATCCATATCTATATTGCACATATGGATTGCTTTAATGAGCTGGAAAATTGACCTGTGTATGTCTTGTCCTAGGCATGGAGCCCAGACTTTGTTGCCTTGTTCTTCACAGTGTGCTGTGGTTCCATATGGTAACTACCTACATTACGACTGTGATCTATTGTGATCTGACTGTGATTTAATTTACAGTAGTAACTTATCCTGATTTAAAATGAAATAAACACTCATTAAAAGAGGTTATGGCCCAATTATTAGCACTGCTTTGTAGAAATAAATAATAAACAGCTAGTAACTTTCAGTAACTATCATTGCTAGATGTTTTTCTAATCCATAAAAACGCCATCTTTTGGCCAGGATTGCAAAATTCATACCCAGTACACAACTCTTTCTAGAGGTATTGCCTTAATTAGTGTAGTAAATTAGTCTCTTGTTACCCTTATGCATCCAAAAATTACAAAGAGAATGTCTACTAAGTTTCATTAAACCTTTCAACATTGAGCCAAGACCTGTTCTTGGTGTGCACAGGGGGCTGTTCATCAAAGATTACTGCCTGTCTTTCTTTCACATGTTCTAAATGATTCCGTAATGACTTCTTAATCATTACAGATTCAGTTTGTAAGGGTGAAAGGAAGAATTTAAATGCACGCTTCATGAACAAAATGCAGTTCCTTACTGATTACTCAATCTGACTTCTCAATGAACTGATTGAAAATTAGTTTCTACTTTATGTTTTAATATTTGACAAAGGGATTTGAGTCTAATGCTAGTTAATTACAACCGTAATACAAGACCTTTATTACATGCATTACAAATAACAAGAGGGCAAAGACAATAAACACATTACTGCTTTGACATTTTTAAGACACAGAGATACACTTATGTGTTAGTGCCTGGGCCTCAGTTATGTACTTGATAGGTTATATGGAATCTGGTACCACACTAAATTTCTAGGACACGAAATGTTTTTAGGATTTGGCATTTGCATGAAAGGCACAAACAATTTTGTGTTCATGCCAATCTTCTAATGGTAGAGTGGATTTTGCACAGTTTTCTGAGGTGCAGTGTCAGGATTGGTGGAAAGTTGTAACATAAGTGAAGCACCAATATGAGGAGGAATGGTGTAGATCTCTTTCGGTTAAACTAGTGCCACCAACAGCTGCCACCAACCCTCCCTGTTTTTTTTTTTTTTTACAGCAGTTCTCTCCACAGAATTCCTGGGCATGCATTTACATTGAAAATTGACTTCAACTCAAATACCAAAGCATGTAGATGAAGTCAAGAGACCAAGTATGCCTATGGAAAAGTTTTGCCACTTATGTGATTTTGACAGTGGTTCGTGCTGGAGGTGATGTTACTGCATCTTGCTTACTGAGAGGCATTTTTATTATATATTGTTCTCTGCAATTTACAGAGAATGATGTGAAAGACAAATATAATCAAGCAATTCCTTGGTAAGGTTGTCTAAATTATATGTATGCAACCTCTTTTAGAATCTTCTGGACACTTTCAGATAGTTGGCATGATAGTGATATAGCTAGTTTAAAAACAGTTTTAAGGACCTGAAACTTATTTACATAAGAGCACAGAGTATGTTATGTTATGTATTGTATTGATGATGATTCAATAAATGGGTGTATAATTTTGTTCTATCCAGGTTATTTTTAATGACTTACCAAATTACTACATTTTTTAAACGTTCAGCAATGCAATGCCGCTCTACAATAGATAAACATTTATCATGGAATACGGTTTTTCATTATTTTTTTTTTTTAGCTTTGCCTTTGGTCTTGATATTTAGGATTGTGCTCATTGACATATACAGTATGTGTGCCCTTTATGCATGACATAGAAATTACTCATTGTATGCATGCAATTTGCATGGTAAAAAACTTGGAGCAGAATCTCAGATGTAGGCAGGAAGAAAATAGCTGAATAGGCTTAGGATATACTGGAATGGATATAGACGTTAGCGTCAACGATTTGCACTGACCTTTAGGAAGATTGAAACTAGCTCTTGAAAAGCTTCAAGGAAATGATGATTATAAATCTGTTTAGATTCCGACTTTTATAATAGGGTAATACAGAACCTTATGAATCAAGTAATGACTTATTGTAAAGCTTGCAAACATGCATACGGACATATACTATTGTTGTATAGTTAATACTTTTATATAATATAAAGTAAGAAGAACTCTCTGTATATCTCCAAAGGTTATTTATGTTGCCACATCCCTATACATACTACATATACAAAAACAGAACCATTCCTTCAATGGTTAGAAAGGCAAACAAGTCTTCGAAAGAAGGGAGTTAATGTGGATACATCATAATCCAACATTTTATTTACTAATAATAAATATTTTACCAATTTGCACCATTTATAATACATCAAGCATGAATATACACTGGGAATTGTACATCAAGATTAAAAAAGGTTAGTAACCATTAAAAAAAGGCTTGTCAATCACAATTTCCTGTAGGGTGCACTGGTTTGTTATGGACGCTCATCTGCTCAGCAGCCATTTCTGATCTTTCATGTATATCCTTTCTGTTTTGTCATCAGAATGTTTCTTTTCCTTTTCCAATCTTGTAAGCTGGATCCTGTATGTATGTTCCTGCATGACATATTGACCAGTGCTTCAGCCTGCTTGATGTCTAGTATCTTTGCTAAAATCTTCTGGCAGTTTTGTAAAACCATATAGTTTCTGAAAACAACTAAGGTGTTATTTACTTGGTACTCATCCCCTGAAGAAGCGTGTACATCTGTGAAACGTGTCTGGAATATATTCATGCTTGATGTGTTTTCATTAATGTAAATTGTTATATTTTTTAATTATTTGTAAAAAAAAATTGGGGTGTTTTAATTGTCAGTTGTCTATGATGTAGCCACACTAACTCCCTACTTTTGAATCCCTTTTTTGTTTTTCTAACCATTGAAGAGTTGGTTCTATTTGTGTATAATTACTTTTGTGAGGCACCATTCTTTAAGTTTTATAATATGTTGGATCATTTCTACTTGCCAATGCTAAGTCTCTTATGACCTACTTCAATTACACCATGAAAGTTGTTTTTCATATAACTACATTGAATATGCCTATTACTGAATATGAAAAATCTGAGTAGCATCAAAAGCAATTCTTCCATTTAAAATGTAAAAGCACAGATTTTACAACCAGTTGGACAAAAAAAAGGGAAAAATAATCTAAGTGGAATTTATTTTTGCAGCATTGGCGATAATATATAAAAATCTTCTCTGCCAGTAATTTGCCAAGTCCACTTCCATGATCCAATTGACTTGATTTTGATGTGCTGATCTGTCAATTTTTTTTGTACTTAATTAAAAAGTGTTTTTTTATCACTGATACAGACACCGTGAAATTGTAAGAGCCTTTAATCGTTTAAATGTAAACTTAAAGCCCAGCCTAATTGTAATTCTGATTCTGATTTTGTTAGTGTATTGCAGTCCGATTGAATAAACAGTAGTGAATTTGTGGGTTTCATTGGCTTCAAGTAAGCACCAATGTTGTCTGTAGGGGCCCTAAGGGCTGTGTAGTAAGTTTAAAGGGGCCGCATGCAGACCCTGGGTTCCAGGGGTTAACTTCCTATTTTGTGTAGGGAATCAAAATTTCAGCTATTCATACCTCAATCCCATAGATGTTCTCTTTGCTTACTGACTTGCCCTACAGAGCTGTTTTCCTTTGTTACCAAATCATCACCACTAGCCCTGCTTCATATGTCAGGATGGTAAGGACCTGTCCATATTCCAGGGCGGTAAAAAGAGGGGAGCAGCACTAGATGTTGGGGAGCGAGAACATGAAATATATGTACAGCAATGTATTTAATATTATAATGAAGGATTCTAGCAACATACATGATAGGATTTGACATTATCACAGCAGAACTGCACAAAATTTTTATGTTCTCCGTGTGTTTGTGTTATCTCTGGGCACTCCATTTCCTCCCACATCCCAAAAAGAAAAAAACACAGAACATACTGGTAAGTCAATTGGCTTTACTCATATTGGCCATATATTATGGTAATGACATAAAACCATAGTAGTGACATTTTATTTTTCTTCTAAAGGATAGTCGGTGGCAATGCTACAAAATATGTCAGAGCTATATAAACTGCATAAATAAAGTAGTACTGGTACAGGGTGTTGGTATAGGACATTTTACACAACACATATTTTTAAAGGTTTAAGAAATGATAACACTAAGTTTGGAAAAAGGTAATGTATGAAGCAACAAGGCTGAGCCAGTGTTGTCTGAAGAAAGTCACATTAATTAGGGTCTAGAAGTTCATGGATGACTGCAAACTGCTGTAATTGAAAACAGAGTGACAGCAACGCAGAGAGCAGAGATGAATGCATAGTGGCATCCTGGCCATCATCCATCACTCAAGCAAAGAGATGCTAAAATGGAAATTCTGGCTGTTGTGCCTTTTTTCAAGTGAATTTCCTTTATTTTAAATAGGTGGTTAATTCCCAAAATGCTTAATGCTTACTGCTTATTTATATCTCTTTAAAGTTGAGCAAATATTAATCTGATGTGTTTAAGAATACATAAATAATAAACATACATAAATATTTTGATCACATTTTTAAAATATATTGTTACATTTGTTGATTAAATACATTTATCGTGAATATTTTTTATGTCCCATTGCCCATTGTTGTTAACTTTTTTAAAGATCATAGGCTATATGAGCGTTAACAGGTTGTAAACACCTAACCCTATTATACTTAAATAAATATATATTATATAAAATTTGCTGGCTGACAATACTGTTAATAATAATGTCTTGCTCACATATTTTTTGGCATTTAAGGTAATACATGGGGCATCTGCAAACAATCAACAACCAAATACATGTATATGTTTTGCTGATACTGTTTTGCATCTCTTGATGGGCATGGGAATATTATTAATAAACAGTATTTATATAGCGCCAACATATTACACAGTGCTGTACACTACACAAGTATATACTAATTTCTAATACTGTATAAACAAGTAATTTTCAAAGTCTGCCTAAAACTAGCCATACACATTTTTGATATTTTTTGTGACTGATTTGACTATTGATTTATTTAAAACTTTAAATTATTAAAAAAAATCAATCAAATAAAATCCATTTGCAATAGATATTTATGCAGAATGTCTGTTGTTCAGTTTTAGATGGATACTAGAATAGCGTAGAATAGTATTTTTCTGCTGGGATACTTATTAGCTGATGTACAGGTTAGAGTTCTTGGCTTTCCCCTATTTTATAACCATTTTATTTCTTTTCACAAACTGCCCCTTACTGAATGAAAAGAGAATTTAGTGGAGATAGGGTAGGAGTGATGAGGGTTTTACTGCCTTGCTCATCATGAAGGCAAATGAGGTAATGGCCATTATGTCATAAAAAAAAACCCAAAGCTGATGAGTCAATGAGCATCTGTATGTCCAATCTATACACATTGAGAAAGGTGTTGCTTTTAGCCACACTTTAAAAATGTTTTCTGAATATGGGCATAATCCTATGCAAAGCCACTCTTATATAGCAGAATGCCCCCTGTTTTCTGGAGACAGAAGTATTTGATTTGCCCAATTGAGGATGTGATCAATACAGTTCTATCGACCCCTAAAAATAATTGACCAGCTTAGTTCTCTGGGAACAAGTCATATAATCCTTGTGTCATGCAACAGCACACTCCAGTATTTATCATCTGCATTGATTTGTGCTGCAGTAAAAAAAATGCATCTGTACAGAAGTGCCAAAAACTTTGCTGCAGTGGCTCAGAGATCTAATGAATTCATACCAGCCAACTGATACCTATTTCTCACTCCTCTGACACCTCTGGTTTCCTTTTTTTCTTTTTTTCTCTTTCTTTTCTCAGCATCAGTAATATTGATTTCACAGCAAGAATGATTGGATGTTAATATGTACAAACATCTCACTACAGGAAGATGTGTTGCTCAAGCACTTTGCAGAGACATTTAAGTTAGCTAGCATTCAAAAGCAGATGTTCTCATGGCTTTGTTTCACAAATACTTGCAAAGGCATAATTCAACCTATTCTTTAAAAGTTCAACATGCCACAGAAGGTCAGTACCTTGATGAATATGAAAATGGAATTTAACAGGCTCAGTGCATAGAATGAATAAAATGGTGACCCTTATTAAACTATATTAATAATATGTCTGAGTTTTCTTACTAGAGAGTCTAGACAAGTGGAATGATGTGCTGTAATCGCTGTCTGCACAATGCATGTTAGAAAAATCTAGCATTTGAGCAATTACCTCAGATACTAAACTTAGCTATGAGTTCAGAAAGACAGATGTCCATAATTCTATTCATGAGCAGCTGAAATGCTACAGTGCTATACTGTACATCACTTTTGAATTGGATTATTTTACAGGATTTATTCCCTTATAGTGATTTAAAATAGTAAATTACCGATCTGGGCCAATGTTTATAATAAATCCCCCATATGAGTGTTTTATTACAGATGAAGAAAGAACAAATGTACAGAGACCTATAACTGATGATCACAAAATTGCTTGTTATATCATTGTTCTACTTTCATTACAGCTGTATTTTGAGGTTTGGTTTAACGCCATTGGTATTGTCAGTGTACTATGTAATAAAATGGGCCCCAAGTAATACAACCTCTGTGTTAAACTACAAAGATTAGCTGAAGCTTAAATTGGTCGCAAAGTGTAACTAAGTGACGTTAGGGTCACCTAAATGTTTTTTCATGAAAAAAATTCCATCTTGTTCTTTAGAAAAATACTGTTTTATTCTTTGTTTCATCATTAGGGGTGCTAATATCCCTCCTGATATTTGTATCCGTTATGGCCCCAATATTGCTGCACATCACTATTTCGGACAAGTTTACTAATGTTGACACCAGCATAAAATGCATGCCAAATACAGACTGTGGTTCCACAGCTGCTTATAGTCTCCAGTGGAAGCACATCTGACACAGTGAAAACACAGGAGAGCAAGTGGGGGATATATTGATAGAAAACAGGAAATGTCTGAACAACAAGCTTAGTGACAGGATTACCAAATTTTAATTCTTTAAAAAAAAAACTGTATACATACGGTGTAGTAAAGAATGATAAAAAGTGTATAAACAGAACACAAATAAATACATTTGTCCCCAAATATAATTTCATATTAAATATTGTTTTGTGGCATCCTACTATGTTTTATTAACCTCTCTACAGGTAACCCCGAGTGTGACTCAGGGTAGAAAAAAGTTGCTAAATGCGGTAACCCCGAGTCACACTCAGGGTAGGTAATCCTATGGGAGGTAATAGTAAATACAGCGCTTACCTGATCCACCGGCGTCCGGTGTCGTCCATCGCCGCGATCTCCGTCTTCTTTCTTCTTCTTCTGGCCGGCTTCTGCGTCCGATGAGTCACCGGGGAGTTCCCGGTTACATTGGTGCCTGTGTACGTTGCCGGCGGGATAGGGCGGAAAATTCAAAATCCATTTGTATTGCATTAAATACAAAATAACAATTGAATGCAATATATTGGATTTATATGTGTAAAAGCAGTACATTGTTTTCAAGAACATTTATTTTACAATATATATATTAGTATGAGTATAATATGTATTTTTTTTTTAAAAAATTTAAAACAATTTAAAAAAATTTTCTTTCAAATATATAGATATTTTAATTTATTCAATTTATTATTTTTACATGATTTTGTGTTTCAAACTTTATTATACTCATACTATTATAATATACTGTAAAATAAATTTCTATGAAAAACAAAGTACCGCTTTTAGACATATCAAGAAATGAACCGCTAGGGAGGTTAAATCTTTACACATTCATAAAAAATGAATTTACCATTAAAATGCATGAATCCAAATATTATTGCTTATCTCAGTAAGCATACTAACAGCATTGTTTTTACAAATAAAGGTTCAAGCATTATGTGTAAACACGCACATATAAACAATATTATAATATTGGATATTATATTACACATATACACATACATATATGCAATAATTTAATATTGTATATATGTATTATACAGAGAGCAAGGCATTTAACTGCATTGCTACATGTTTGGTATTGTTTCTTAATGAAGCCATGTACAGAATTATTTTGTATAATATTGTATGTATTATTGTTTAGGTTTTACAGGGTGTCATGGCATTTTGTCTGCATTCAGTATTAAACAGAACAAGATATTTCCATATATTGTAGACTAATATGATTTAGTACCTGTCCCTGGTCTCGTTGGCACTCTGTGTGCTTCCTTGCTGCAGTATCAGCTAACACCCTGATAGGTATTCAGAGTTGCCCATCTGACGGAAGTTTTTTAATGTTCTGCAGCCTGGCACAAAATATTTTTAACTGTAAATCCAGGAAGTCAGGAAGACACTGCTAGCAGAACAAACAGTTGCCAACTGCAACAAAAAGTTTACAGGAAATTGGAAGCAATTCATTTTCTAATTCCAGAGTATTAAAATAAAATTTCTAGACAGCTATCTTGGTGCAGGATCTAACTTTGAAGTGCAATCTTAGTATGAGAGAAATACAGAAATTGCTATTACGTGAAAATGCTAGTTTTCTTGACGTTCTTTGGCTTCAATGAATTCTAAGTCAGTGGCCCTGATTTACTAAAGCTCTCCAAGGCCGGAGAGAATACACTTTCTTCAGTGAAGCTGGGTAATCTAAAAAACCTGGAATGGATTTCTTAAAATCATTTGCTATTTGCTAGCAAATGTTTTGAATCCTGGACCAGATCCATTCCAGGTTTGCTGGATCACCCAGCTTCACTGATCAAAGTGTATTCTCCCCAGCCTTAGAGAACTTTAATAAATCAGGGCCACTGACTCTGAACAAGTATGCTGATTAAGTCAGAGTGATGTCAGAACTACTGATCTGCATACTTTTTCTGTGTCAGTGATTGTAAAACAATACTCAGGCCGCTGGATAAGCATGACTGCTAGGAAACTGGTATTTTCAGAAGAAAAGGGTCAGCAATAACAACTTCAGTACTTATGTCCTTTCAGTACAGGTGTCTTTTAATATAATAGGCCTGATTTAATAAAGCTGTCCAAGACTGGAGAAGGTACACTTTTTTCAGTGAAGCTGGGTGATCCTAAAAATCTGGAATGGATCTGATCCAGCATTGAAAACATTTGCTAACAAATAGCAAATGATTTAAAAAAAAATCCACTCCAGGTTTTCTGGATCACCCTTGTTCACTGATGAAAGTGTATCCTCTCCAGTCTTGGAGAGATTTATTAAATGGAAGCTAAAAGTGTCTATGCACACATACAGTATTTATGTCTTTTTACAGATCTGTTTTTATGTTAGGGTGCAAACCGTTATAATATTAAAGCATCTCTAATCCTTCTAAAACAAGGTGGACATGCAAAAGGGGTTTTAATAGAACAAACTTCACAATTCATATCACACTTATCAGCTAGCCTTGTTTTCAAATATGTGTAGAAGCTATGTTTCTACTTTACGGCCCCTCTGTGAAGTGTGATCCCTAACTACTCTGTAAGTGCTTCATTTTGGAACGTTTATATCAATTAAGATATTGGTGCAAGTATGCTTGAAAGCCACAAATATCTCCTTAATAGAACAGGGACAGAGCAACACAATGATTTTATGCTTTCCTTGGTTTAAAGGATTGAATGGTTGCATCAAAAGATGTATCTGTATTTTTAAGCCTTAAAACAATATTTGACTTCAGCTATAGAATTATAAATATAACAACATAAATATCAACTCAAATAATAATGCAGCTAGCTGTATTAATTTAATAGTTATTCACAATTCAATAATCTTTACATACTTCAAGCAAGGATTCATCTGGACTGATTTTATATTATTAATATTCTTGGACAAATAATTGGCTGCACAGTAACACTAATATTAATAGTGTTAATAGTGTTATGATCACATGCTGCTCTTCATACATGTTTTATGAACATTGTACAACAACGGTGTGTTTAAAAAAAAAATGAGATGCAGGTAATACTTTGGTATCCATGGATACATCTTCATTTTTACCCTGTTTGTAAAACAGCACAAAAGAACACAGTCTCAAAAAAATGTTAGTTTTTTTATATCATAGATTGATATTTATTTGTAAAAATTGTATACCATTAATAGGAATATACATAATGTTGGAGTATTTCAATCTAATGTATATCTTATGTCCATCTATATGAAAATATGTTTAGGATAGTAATATACTTTTATATGCTGTTTTTTTTATTATTCTTGTGGAAGCCTAGACATTCTTACTACTTTAAAATGCAGAGTATTGTAACATATTTACTGATAGCTTAGGTTTGTGCCATGAACCATACAATTTCTGCATTGTTGCTGATGTTGGAAGTGCAAAAAAGAGTGCTGCAGTGCCAGGTATTTATTTATTTTTTTAGCACTCTGGGTATATCTACAAAGTTACAGGTCGTGCCTGAACTTCCCCCCACATTAAACCATACTGGGACAGTTCATACCCTTTGTCACTGTAAGGCTGCATCTCATTTGGTACCTGTCAGTTGGGATGGTCTGTTTAGCTAAAACAAGGATTTTTACTTTTTACATTTTTCTTTACTTGATTATGACAAAAAATATTTAGGAACAACAAAGTAATGAAATCATCCTTCTTCAATGCCAGAAAATCTAACAAAACATGCCCACACATCATATCCAGCTAGAAGGTTTTTTGTTTGTTTTAATTTGATTTTAGCTGGGTGTAGGATGTGATTCTTTAAATGACACAAAGGTAGTCATGTATTTGATTTGCTTGCCAACATCTGAAAGTGAAATCACATCCAACACACCCTTATCTCTGCAAAGCTCAGTGGAGAAATCAAGAATCAGTCAAAGTAGACAAGGCATTTAGAAAAGCTTTAGTGTGCCCATTGTCATCAGTATACTATTGTCATCCAAGTTTAAATAGATTGAAGAAGAACATTGCAAACTTTGGGAGATTAGATGGCAACCTGCTGAACTCATTTTTTTGACTCAGACAACCTAAGACACATACTGTATAACATGCTGGTAATGATGAGTGGAATCTAGGATGCTTTCCAGCTCATATCCAACTTGTTTACCACTGCTGCTTGTCTATATTTTCTAAATGTATTCTGGTATATAGTATCATATTAGCATTAAAGCTAATGCACAATTATAGAGTACTTGACAACTGAAATACAGTTTGTGTTCCTGAAAATAGACTCCAGAGATTTAATTTTCTTCTAGTTAGGCATCATGCACAAGATTCAGAAAGGGAATAATGAGTTTGCAGCAGAACAGGGTCTGGTGAAATCAGTATTGTATATACAGCCATTCTGTTCATAATGTTTGTACATTTGTGAATCTAGTGTATTAATGGTAAATTCAATTAAATCTAAGTACTCAAAGTGAAGCTGGCCTTACATATAAGGCTATCCCCTAACAGTTGAGCTTTTTTATTGGTATAGAGAACTTCTAGGGGTAAGTCTAGGGGTGAAATCATTGTTGTCAGTGTGCCTATCCTTTGTTAGTAAACAACCCCGTTACATCCCTTCTTCCATCCCCCCCCCTGTTACATCATCCCCCCCTATATAGTAGTCATTAAGATGTCCCAGTAAATTTGATTTGCTGAGCCAGGATGATGCATGGGGAGTTCCCCGGGATACCTAGCATCATACGCTGAGCTGCATATGTGTAGCTCTGTGTTTTTTTGTTTTTTTTTTATCGTACTTAAACTTAACATTTTTACTTTACATAAAAGGGTAGACAACCATTCTATATACAGTACAAATGTTTTTTTTTTAAGTGCAATACCCTTTTGTTTTTTTTTTAAAAAAGGCTGCAGCACCGACGCATCATCGAAGAGCACAGAGCCTCCCCGGATACCTATGTCATGCATCACGGAAGGCTCTGGCTGCTCCTTCTGCGCATGCCCGAGAGCATGCGCATGCCCCAGAAGCATGCGATTTCCTAGGGGAAAGAGATGCCAATCTCATGCATGCAGAGTGAGAACGGCTCTCTTTTTTTACCCCATTTACAGGGGCTTTGTCACCCGATCTCGCACCTGCCCAGTGGAATCCCAGGACAACGTGGGACCAGATCGACGGACTGGTGCCATCAAGGGCCTTGGGGAATAAAGGTATCATTTTTTTTTGCTTTCTGCTTTAAAGCAGATAGAGAGCAGGCAGGTTAGAATGTTTTATTAACCCCCTGACCGGTAATCCTGAGTGTGGTTTGGGGTAAAAAAAAACATGCTGAAAGTGGTAACCCTGAGCCACACTGGGGGCAGCTAAAAACAATATAAAAAAATAATCTGGTCCCATCCTCTGTTGTCTTGCACGTCCGTGCCCATCCTCTGGCTGCGTCCTCTTCCTCCCATCTTTCCTTGGTGAGTGCGCTGACGTTCCCCGGGAGTTCCTGGTTGCGTTGGTGCATGCGAGGGAGTGCAAATTATTTTGTATTGGATTCAATACAAAATAACTGTACTGAATCCAACGCAAAGTAATCATTATATGATATATATATATATTATGCATGCTAATGTACAGTTATATTACAGGTTTCAATATTTTTATGCTCCCTTGTTTTAACAGATTTTTGTGTTCTTTAATTTAAAGTTTATTATTAATTTTATTAAATATTGGACAAATTTTGGTGAGTTATGCCTAAGAATTATAGGCCTACAATGTAAAAAAAATTTCCATGCAAAACAGTATACCGCTTTTGGCATAAAAATACTGACATAATTAGACCGCCAGGAAGGTTAAATAAAGGACATCGCCTGTCTTCATTGAAGAACTACCTGCACACACATTTTGCAAGCAGATTTATAGTTCAACTTTAAAAAAATAATACAACATGGATGTATTTATTAAAGTTCGTTTTACTGGTAATTTTTATAGATTACTGTTTGTGTTAGTGGTGACAGCCGCATTTTTTGCCCTAGATTTATTTCCTATCTAAAGCAGGTTTCTCAGCTTATAAAATAAGTACCTTGGTTTAAATGAGTATACACTGTAACTTTTATGTAACAATTTTGTACATAAATTGATTATTTAATAATTATTTTTGTTTATGTTTTTAAAATTATTCTGAGATAAAATTAATACATAATAAAAATACCTAAACTTTTTAGTGGGTTGGGGCTAAATAAAGCAAATGGTCAGAAGTCAATTGCTGGCATCAGTACTGTAAACATTTGTTTTTAACAGTATGTAGTTCTTCGCATTGCTATGGCATAAAACAATTAGGAACTAGATGTGTACAATTCACACAGAGTCTCTTGTATCTTGCAAGGTGTTTTTCTGTTGCTGACTCCGAGGAAGCACAGTCAATACAGTCCATCCTTGTACTTCTCACTGTTTTTTTTAATGCCCACTTCTCACTTGAACTGGTATATAAATGTTTTAAATCATCTTCTTTTCATATCCATAGGTTTTTGAAGAATATGAAGCTAACACTGAAGACAACCCAGAAAGCATGAACTGACAAGAAAGTCATTGTAAAAGTGCACCTTCCATCACCATTGCAAGGTAATTTGTGAAGTAACCTATGTTACATTTATAAAAACTTTACTGGAAGCCACAAGAGATATTCAGAAATTAATTTAAATCCACAGTTTTTCTATTTCTGTATTGTAACCTACATTCCATGTTTTGGAACAATATTTGTCTCTGTGTCTGAAGATCCCCTCCTGTATATTTTGAGCCACGTGGCTTTAATCTGGTGGTATTGTAGTGGTGAATAAAAAAACCTAACAGCACAAAATGATTATTAAGCAACAGAAAACAAATGGCAATTAGGCAGTATTTGGTTACCTACGATAAGGCTCAATTTAGACTTTATCTGCTGATAATTGAGGCATATATGTGCTACTACTATCCAGTAATATTTTATGCACAAAGAAATTACTTCTTAACCAGTCAACTTCCACCTTATTGTGTTTTTTGCAGTTCAAACTTTAAAAGGAAACCAAGAAATGTTTTTACTGACACTCTTTTTTCTATAAGCCCCTTAGATGCTCAAATGCTTATTTACTAAACAAATCTGTTTCACCTTAGCCTGTGGTCAGTTTAAATATGCAGTTGGATTCAGGGAGAATTTTTTTTTTGTGTCTTAGGTTAACTGGCTACTGTAAGCAATGCAAGGGATGTAAAAACCAAAGTTTTCTACAAGCAAACATATAATTATATATGCAGTTGGCTACCGTAATGTTCTCTTAGTAGCTGCATTCTAGCAAACCTATAGTGGTGTCGACCTCTTTATTCTTCCTTCTTGAAGGTCCATTACCCCTTCCTGCTGCTATGTAACGACGGTCTGTTAGCAGGACATGCTGTGTCATCAAGGAGGGCGGAGGGGGATGGGGTGGTTATTCACACAAAGTGCCACAATCCCCTGTGTTGACACCTTGATGCATACAGAGATACAAATCTCTTATTATTTATGCCAGCCTACTAAAGTATGTGATGGACATGGGTTCCATCTTGTCCATCACATGAGCCACTGTCCATTAATCCAGTATCCGCCAATATTGCCTTTACACATTTATGGACAGCCCTCTGGTTGCAGGGACCTGGGTACCTTTGCAATCCCTGTTCCAGCACTTGCAAGAATTTTCTGGAAGAACTTGAAGGAGCCTGAGCAAAGGTAAGTTTTTAATTACTAAAACTTATTCACAAATAATATTTTAATAAATTAGACCAGAGATCCAATTATTGAGAGCATAGGTTTTTAAAATATTTATTTTATTTTGTGGTTAATTTCATTGTTAAAATGACTTAAAATGTAAACATTTACACAGCGTAATCTTAGGGCTCAGCAACATGAGAGATTTGCTTCTGTGCTGCTGGTTTATTGAGAATTGTTGGCACTGCCATGTCATTTTACCTACTACTAGAGGTTGCACATTTGGGAACATGCACAGCATGGAGGGATGTAGTATGTAATGTCCACACCAAGCTTATGCAGCAATCCCCAAAAGTGAATAGATCCATTTCATGCTGTATTTAGGAAATTTTTGTGTTGTGTTTTCCAAAATATATATACAGGAATTCCTTACCAACGTACCTACTTAAAGACAGCTTGCACATATGGCTGGCTCTCTGGCGGGTACATTGTAAAAGAACTGTACAGCGTAAAGCAATGCAGCCTCTTCCTTTCTCCATCCCAAGAAGCCTTTCTCCTCAATCAGGATCTGCAGGCATCAGTGAACCTGTCACCTATCGTCCAATTCCTTTAACAACTAGGTTAAGTGAAGAGCATCTGTATTACTCAGTTTTATATTTCATATGCAATAGATATGTTGATATTACTGTTATATTATCGCTAATGTGAACAGTAACAACGTTCTGAGGTCAAGGAGACTTATCTATATGCATCTTGGTACTGTTGCAGAGAATCAAAAGGGTTCCAATGTTGGTAGTTAATCTTGGGCAGTGATTGGGGATTTACTACTGGTGGTTCTCACTTCAGGGTACATGAGACACTGCAGGGCTCAGGGCTAACTGCTTTATGGCTGACTATGGTCACTATAGATTTATTGGTAGATTCTGAATAGAGTTTAAAAATGTAAGAGCTTATATAGGTACTGGTTGAAATTTTAGAGCTGGCAAGTCCAACAAGATGCTGACTATGCTGTAAATGCAGCAACTGTTATTACATTTGGTACTTAGATCATATGAAGCAAGGGTGTCCAACCTATGATTTTTTGGTGGATTCTGAATAGAGTGTAAACATGTAAGAGCTTTTATAAGTACTGGTAGAAATTTTAGAGCTGGCAAGTCCAGCAGGATGCTGACTAAGATGTACATGAAGCAATTTTTATTACATTTGGTACTTAGAGCCAGGTGTCATTCAAAGGGGGAGAAACCTACCCCAGAGTGACATCATTATGACATAATCCTGCCCACTCTCCCATCGCAGATCTAAGCCTGCAATGGGAAAGTGGGTGGGTTTTGTCCAGGGACACAGCCCGCCCACTTCCGTGAGTTTGGGAACTGTACTGGGACATGGTACGCGGCTCTGGCCAGTGCGTCTCCCCAGTGGGGTCCTTCTCCTGTCCCTGCTCCGGGGTGCACTGGCCAGAGCCGCGGACCACCAAAATTTTCTTGCGGACCACCAGTGGTCAACTGATTTAGGGGACCTAATCCATCTGAATTTTTTTCTATGCTTCTGTTCATATAGTGCCAATTACCTGAATATACCTTACAATTACAATGCAATCTAACATTATAGAATGCCTTCTATGATTAATATTTTTAGATGTCCATTACCAAATCATGTTGAAAATATGGTCTCTTCTGGCAAGTTTTGTAGGTCAACAACATTGTATTTAGCATAATTCAATTTCCGGAATACATTTTTTTGTGACAGGTAATTGTGAACCTAAGTTGAACTGCAATTTTAAAATCAGGGCCTGGCTTATTAATTATAAGCATTAGGGAATTTTCACTTTGCTAAATGAATGTTTACTTACCACTGAAAATAGGGGGACGTTGTGTTCACTTTAGTTATACAATCACGGGCAAGCAGAAATATTTTACTTTTTATTTTCCCTTTTATGAATTTGGATTGTTTAGCTGAAAAAGTTGTCAATTTAATATATGTTGGAGAACTTTTTTATGGAGTTTCCATTCCTTCAAAACATGTTTTGCAGATTGCAAAGTAGGACAATGCCACAATAACTATTTCCTCTGGTATAGACACCTGAAAAATATGCAGTGTTAGTGGCATAAAAAAACAGTAGTACTGTATTATCTTAGTTACCTAGAATATCCTTGTCAGTGTGTCCAAAAGGTGCTGTCTACCACTTTTAAAATGTGTTCTTTAAGCATGACACTTTCTTTATCTGACTGGATCAAATGTGACATTAGAATTAACTCTGCTGTCTATCAACTCTGCTGTGACTATCAAGTCACACATACTGCAATGTTAATTAGTCAGTCATCCTGCCAGTGCTTGTCTTTACTAGGTCTATAAAGGTGTTTAGGAAATTGTGTTCTTGTAGTTTGCCAGCATTTCTTAACATAATTATGATTTAAACAACTGACAAAGCAAAAGCCTAAAGAGTTACCTTGTTAAAGGGTTTTGGGAATTATGGAAAAACAGTACCTGAACTGTTTAAACTGCGCCCAGATAAGAAGATGGCACAAGACTAGTCAGTAGCCCGAGTAGTGATCTGAAAACTGGTGGGGTAATATTCCAAGGGCAGCAGGGAAGGTTAAAGAGCAACATATATATGAATGAATAAATCAGAAGCACAGACAGTGTTTTGGCTGTCGATCTATTTTAAAATAAGACTGGTGTGCTCCCATAAAATGTTTCCCTTTGTGTGGCATAAAAAACAAGCTGGTACTAGTGGGGGAGGTTGGGGGGATTGGGGTAAATCAAGGGAATGCGTGTTTTGTTAGATTAGATAATCAATTTAGAAAAAAATCAGTTATGTTACATCACAGGTGTTTTTTGGGCAAAATGCCAGTCAATGCAAAAAGTAATATTATTGTTTTCCTGCTTGCTTAGTAATAGGCTCACTCAAGGCTGTGATCTGGTTGGCTGGCTCTTACTGGCCCCACCTACTCTGTTAGCTTATTGCTAGAGAGTGATTGGGAAACAAGTGACTTGAAGTGTGTGATTGTTGGCCAGCAATGGGGGCATTGGAAACTGTTATTGGTGCACAGGTGGCAAATATTAGAGCTGCTAGTTGATCTACTGGCGTTATGCTGCCCAGTTTGATCCTACCTATCTGGAGTTATTATAAAATAGGAAATATCTGCTTGGCTAAAAGGCCTTGGGGAGAGAATAAAAAAATATCAACTTTAAAAACAATCAAGATCCAAGTGATCTCAAACTAATATACCGTATTTTTCGGACCATAAGACGCACAAGGAGGAGGAGGCTCTCTGGAGGACACACACGCTGCAGCCAGCATCAAGAACACACACGCTGCAGCCAGCATAAAGGACACACACGCAGGATCAGATGTTTTATTAACGGGTAAGTGTCTTATTTTAATTTTTTTTTCAAAAATCGGGGGTGGCTTACTTAATGGGGATGTTTTAAAATCGGGGAAACACGATATATGGCTTCCTAATGAGGTGTACATATGTACAAGCACAGACTCTACTGCCTATTTAGTTATTCACAGTGTTGGTGAACTGATTTTTTTTAGTTCGTAGACATGTGCAGTTGCAGTAAGTAAGAAATACATTTTGCATTTTTTCTACGAAGCCCAGATTGTAGTTGGTAATCTCGTTTTTAACAGATATTTCATACGACCCTTCAGTGGTTGCCTCTTAATTTCTCCAAAGAAGAACATATTGTATATACAGCTGTTTCACTCTCCCTGCTGGCAAGTCCCTCTGGATCTTGCTCATTACAGCCAAGAAGACAATGGTGAGTGATTTCACTGTAATAAGAAATGAAATCACACTAATTAAGTAATCAGCTGCTCGGAAGGAAGCAGGACTATTATCCGAAGGCTAGCGCCAGTCATTAAGGAGCTTGAGGTACATGGAGTTAGCTTTGTGCATCATAAGAATGGCTATAAACACCATTTTTCCTGAAGTGCTTGAGGTAAGAATTATGAAGTAGATTAAAAAAGAGGCATTAAATCCATGCCCAATAACATTTTGTAGTTAGGAATTAATGATTAGCTAAATGTGTTAAATAAAAACCAGCAAGATTTGTGCATTTTTTATGTTAATCTAATTTTGGCATTATTCCTATTAAAATATGAGGATCAATATTAAACAAATTACTATCTATGCATAGGTTTCTTGGAAAAGTAAATAAACGTAATAAGGACTACCTCTTCCTACCCTTTTGTGTTCTCTAACAGTATACTTACCTAAAACTTGCTGTCCAGTGGATCTTCTGCAATCCCCTACTATGCATTGCTCTGACATAATTGTTTCTGTGTTCTTTTCTGGATCCATATAGAACCCTGCTTCTGCACAGCCAATAGGAAGTGTCCATATGACCCAGGTTGGAAGAGAGAATGCTCAGGACTGAAGCCAGCATTTAGTTAGAGAAAAGTGGGAGAGGGGTTTAGTCTTTGAACAGAAATTAGCTTCAACTATATTATAGTCATATTTGAATTGTGTCCATCATCCTTATTTATTCACTTGTATCAATATTTTTTAATGTCACCATTATGTCAGTATTTCTATCAAAATGCTTACCTGGAAAAAAAAATTTAAATACAAAATTTAAATATAGTAAAATTCTGCTACTTTTTTGGGGTTTCCAAGTGATAATAACTTAGTAGTTCTTTCAAATAAATAACTGAGGACAAAGCAACTTTTTTTTAAAAAAGAGCAAAATAATCAACATCT
Source organism: Pyxicephalus adspersus (assembly GCF_032062135.1). NCBI lineage: Eukaryota > Metazoa > Chordata > Amphibia > Anura > Pyxicephalidae > Pyxicephalus > Pyxicephalus adspersus. Next base: position 85,647,258 of record NC_092858.1, on the reverse strand, counting down.
TTAAATAAACCCATATACAAAAAAAAGAGAAGAAAAGACATCAACACAAGACAATAGTGCATATTAAAGAAGACCAATCATTTAGTGGTCTCAATTTCTCGCATATGGCCTAAAAACAGGCTCAACGCGTTTCGCAGACCATAATGTCTGTTTCTTCAGGAGCAAAATAGGGCATATCACACCTGTCACAGACGATTGACATTAATAAAATTTAATAAAATCAGCCTATCCATATTTGATCCATAGCTGAGGACAGTAGAGGCACACCACTTGACATGGAACAGATGGGGAGAAGTTGGTCCAACCACAGCATCAGTGAATTGTATTATTTAGTGCTACATTTTAGTTTAAACACAATTATTTTCAATTCAGCAATTGAATTGAATTCTAGTAATTCTTCCAGTTTTATTGCTATCATGGCAGCTCTAGCTGTTCAGAGTGTTAAATATTAATGGTGGTCCCTAAATCCCAACATCCCAAATGTATTGGAACCAAAAAAATAAATAGATAATCCTAATTACAGAAGCCATATTAAAAGCTGGTGGAATATGGGTTAAAGTGGTTAAACCAATCATTAAAACATAGTTTAATCTTTAACATTATTCCTCAGTAAATGTATATACAACAATCCTGTTATGAAATTTCTGGTGACGCCTGAGTTGCTCCTGCATTGTTTCCTTATCACATATTCCCCAGGTGGAAACTTCTAGCAGGTCTAACAACACATATTACCCAGGTAAGAATTGCTAGCATTAAGGTGTAACCAATGCAGGAGCCAGTCCATACAGTCAAGAGTGGACTGAAAGACCCTGGAGTAATGAAAAATCTAAAAATGTAAAAAAAAAATATGATATACAATGCTTTACCTAACTAAATATCAGCCTCTTGTTACAGAAGGCACACCTTAATACCACCCTGCATCACCTATAAATTCCTCAATTGGGAATAAATTGAATGGCAAAAGCTACAATATCTTCATGTCTTGCTTAGAATATATTGTGATCCCAAAGAACCCAGGGTAACTTAAATGGAATACGCAACAAAACAAAAAAGTAATAAAACATATATAGCAATAGTATTAACTTTCAAGTTGCTCTCATTTTGGCTAGTGTCTTTAAATCAGGGATTTTTAACCAGGGAGAGTTAAGTACATACTGTAACTGTCCACATCACCATAGTGTATCATAATGTCTATGTCATAACTGCTACCTGCATTAGTAAGGACCTGGCCCAGCCCAGATAAAAGGTGGAGAGGAATAGGACCCTGTAGCATGATATGACTGGCCTAAAGATTTTGGCAAAAGTTAGTAAGATAACTAAAATATCATATGATACTTCCAGTGGGGGCCAAACGGGGCAGATCACAGAGCCCAAATTTTGTTATAATTTTATTTTCCTATCTGATTTAGTTTTCTAAAATTCTCCTTTAACTTTGCCTTGCTTACATTCAGTACCCATCAATATATTAGGCTGTTGCTTTACATGCTTTATTTTTCATATATAATGCTAAATATAAATACAAATTAAAACTAAAACCAAGACTGACATGAAAGTATTTTCAGCCTGTGTCTACAAAGTACTACATTTCTTTAGGGCAATGGTTTATTCATTTGGAGCGTTTGTATATATTTTTAATTATATATATTGTAATGCTGTGCATCTAGGGCACATTTTCATATGTGGTACATAGCCAGTGGGATGATGTTGCCATCTCCATCTAATCTTGCACATAAAAGGTCAGAATACTGATTTCAAGTCATACCTACTCAGCACAAATTACAACTGTGACTTTATTACATTCTCAGCCTGCACCGCTGACATAAGGCTTTAATAATATTTCATAGCCATTTACTAGGAATATCATAAAGAGGACTTATCATTCATTTTTACTCCCACCACATATCACACTGAATAGCTTGCTTTTCATGATACTGACGCTCTTGCTTAACATTGTTGGCCTCATCTCTTTTTTTTTTCCTGACTAAAACCTTTTAGATTTCATTTATAACTGATGGCATTGATTTTTTTTTCCATATGTAAGGTAGTAAGAGATCAAAATATTAAGTAGCAGTGCTTTCTGTACAAATCTCCTTTGGATGTACCAAAACAACTTGGGTTTACCCAACCAGAAAGGCCAAATTATGTAGGTACAATGCAATGTTGGTCCAGTCTCTAGACTAGCATTGACGTTTTTCCTCTGCTTTGCCACCAGACCCTCTACATTACCTCAGTAACAAGTATGTAGACCTGAACTAAGGAAGATATAACAAAAAGAGAGGCAGTAAGCAAAGGACAAATCACTTGTACTGTATCCTGTCTCCTGGAAGCTGACCTTTTCCTAGGATTGACTAATCATTCCTTATCTCCACGTGGAGGTGGCCATCTTGATAGAGGCAGGTTTCCTCTGGTCAGAGTAGCCTGAAAAGGTTGTGATCAAAAGTCTGATGTAGAATTTATAAGCAATCAACAGCATAAGATAAATTTTACAACTTTGTATGTATTGCTTAAATAAATGTATGCATAGAACATTTAAATATGATGTAGAACAAATGTATTGGTTATGTTTTCGTCACTTGTTCATTGAATATTTAAAATAACAAAATAGGAACTTCTCTGTCACAAAGTGGCCTTTAATGGAAGATCTGGGCAAGTATACACAGTTTTGAAAGTGTAAGGAATTTGGTTTATCTGTTAACTACTTTTCAGCTTTTCATTTGATAAACATTTAACTAAGTTCAAGGGTTGCTTGAATGATTAGAGCTCATTGATTTTTTTTTACCTTAATTCTCAGGATGATCAATAAGGCTGCAGATATCTTTTAGTAGGAAATGCTAGTAGCTTTCAACACTGGCTTAATGACATGCTAATGTATTTCTACACACACACAGATGCTCTCACATTTATAAAAATGCTCTGTCTACTTTCCAGCATGACCTAGATATAATAATATATTTTGGGTTGTATTTCAAGTCATCATAATTAGGAGCATATTTTAAAGCTTGTTTTTTGATTCCATAACAGTGTGACCTAGTGTACATGCAGAACTGACAAAATGCTTTTTTACTGCATTATTTGTTTCATTATATATACAGTTATTGGTTAGAAAACATTTCTTGATGATTGACATTATACAAACCAATAATTTCACTGACACAATTGCTATATTTATTCACTAACAAGCATTTTAGGTCCTGTCTGTACATTTTGTTAAATATAACATTTAGTACATTAATTGTAAGTATGAAATTGTAAGGGAGCATCAAAGTAAGTCATAAACACTAAGATTTGAATTGTTTATATTCACAAACAAGATGTGATTTTTCCAAAAGAGGCATCATGATTAGAAACAGTGTTTGCAAAGCAAAGTACTACTATACAAAATATTTTATATTCAGTAAGAAAATCTCACGCTAACTTATGTTTGACAGTAGCCTTCTTCAATTCTGATGTTTACTATTACATGTTCACATGCAGTTTCAGGGTAGCAACACTTTTTGTAGGATTTGCACATCTAGAGTCAATACTTAAAGCTGGATAAGTAGTTCTGGCAGCTGGCACACCTTATGATTCCAATGACAGTGATATAGGTGTGTGGGGAGGTTTGAAGATTGTCAAAGACTTAGAGCAACCTTGTGCACAGTGATGTACAGGAGTGAATAGTTTGAACAAACTCACTGCACTGGGCAGTGAGCATGGCTTAAAGGGATGTGGTGAAAAAAACCCTATTGGCGCAATACACTTACACATATGCTGGGTCCCATGCAGGTGTCTCAAAGAATACCTAAAACCTCAATGCAAAGTATTTTTTTTACCTTGCTTTATGTTTTGACCCCCCCCTCCAACTCCCAAAGCTGTAGAAGAAAATACCCCATGTTTCTGTCTATAGAGGAACATTTTTAACGTCCCTGTTATGTTGGAGAAGCACTCTCTTACCTTGGCAGTCAATAAAGAAGTACCACTCTACAATGGGGTTCAGAGATAATGGGCTCCCTTGTATTGGCAGTCAATGGTAACCAGTATTGCGGTCAGTATGTTAATGTCATTGACATAGTATTTTGTGAAAGTGGTCAGTAGTCACCATGACAAACTGTTGGTATCAATTGTTAAATACTCAAAAAAGAAGGGACTTGTATTGGGGGTGCTGGAACCATGTAGGATCATCCAAGGAATACCTTGCAGTAATATTCCTTTCTAGTTCTAATTATATGGTAAAAATATGAGCCAAGCCTTTAGGAATTTTTAGGAACTTTGCCCTGTAATAAATTCCTTTGAAATCTAAAAACTAACTGAATTAAAGAAATTGGTTTGATACGCATGCTTAATAATTCCAGTACATTCCTATAGCTGCTTATATTCTATCTCTTCTATGATTCAAATTATGTGAAAACTTTAACAGTAAAGTGTGATATTATATTACTTGCATTTATTATTTTCCTGCATCCAGTGAGCTAAAAAAATATCAACTGGTTCTAAACTAAATACTAATACAATCTACTGCACAATGCTAAAAAGGTTTAAAGCCAACTCAATATGCCCTTTTTAATATGTTTGCTGGGTTTGCATCAATTTTGTAACAGGCCAAATTGAATGGACTGGATTTCTGAGAGCACTGGTGCACAGCTGCAGTCCTCCAGGACCAGGATTTTTGGAATTATCTGTTTAAGGAAAATAATTAAAGCTGAAATCCAGGCTAATATGGTTGACACAGAAAATGCATCTCTGTATTCATTAATTTATGTATTTTGTATTAAATAAGGGCGAACTAAACTTAAAATACATTAAGTCTCCAGGAGGAAGAAGTTATCTGCAAAAGAGCCACGGAACAAAAATGTTGATTCCTGTATTGTCCTACTTATTGTGTTTCCATTCAATTTTTTCTAAAATACAGAATTCACTGTTCAGTTATGGAGGCATATTACCGGTAACTCTTTAGCACATTATGGCTGTGTCCTTTGTGTCCTTAAAAAAACATCTTGTTTAGAAAGTTCATGTTGTATATAAAGTAAAAAAAGTAAAAATAAAGTGTCAAAACAAATCCTCATCAAGGCAATGTTTAGAGTAGCAGAGAGTTTGTAGTGTTAGTTACCACTTTCTTGAGTGACATGATACATGTATTAGTAGTTTAGCTGCCCCCTGCCAGCAGGGACTTGACAGCCTGTCAGCCATCTAATTTATCTTATAAAGAGAAAGCACTGGGAAAAGCGCCAAAATTCCATTTTATCAACTTCACTACTTGTAATGTAAATATTGAGAATAAATTATTCCAAGGTATCTGTTGATACAGAGTCTATTGAAGGCTTGTTTTTCTACTTAAAATAAAAAGTTAGATAAATGTTTGGTTTTTACATTTTTTAAAAACCATTTTAAAGTAAAAAACAGAGTCTATTGAAGGCTTGTTTTTCTACTTAAAATAAAAAGTTAGATAAATGTTTGGTTTTTACATTTTTTAAAAACCATTTTAAAGTAAAAAAATGTTATAATTTTTAATGAGAATCAGAGTCACAGCTTTATGGCAAGCTTTAGGTACCGCACAGATGGCTTCTACACAGATACTTTATGTATCTGTAACAATTGGTTGGTCATTCAAAGCATCTGTGATTTACCTGCTCTCTCCACTATTATTCGCATACTATAGTATACAGATGAGTTCATTCCCAACTCAATGATTGCAAGGTGCCCAGGACCTGTGGCTGTAAAACAAGCCCAACACTATCACAAACCGATGAACAGCAACAATTGCCTCCTTAGGATCATTGCTGATGTCCTCCTTGGCATTGTGTTAACACACACCTGAATACTCTAGACCAGTGATCCACAACCTTTTGGAGCTCGCGGACCACTAAATGCACGGACTCCAGACCGCACATGTGCGGGGAGCCGCGTGTCACTCAAAGGGGAAGAAACTTCCCCCAGAGTGACGTCATGATGCTGCCCACAGCCCGCCGCCTGCAATGTCTCCGGAAGACATGGTCCGCCCAGGATGGGGACCCCCTCTCTGAACCAGAGGTGGTCACACTTGTGGGTAATCAAGTGCATTTGATTGGTAGCACCTGGCTTCTACTTACCCTCTTACTTCCTTTAGAAGGGTTAAGAGTGTACCTATTTTCACACACTGCTTCTGTATTTTGACTTGGTTTTTGTTAAAAAAAAATAATGAAAAAGTGTAATAGGGCCTGTGTTGTTGTTCATCTGAGCTTGTATTTACCTAGGTCCTGCTATGCAAAGTTTTAGATTTGAAAGATGGTGTACTTTTTTTTTTCTTAAGACTGTAATATTAAAAAAAGATTTTCATTCTAACGTAAGGAAGAAAATTATGGTGCATCAGCATCTCTAAAAATATCTCCCAAGATATCACAAGTCTGTATTCTGTAATGCTTTTTCTTCCTGTCAGTGAATCAGTTTTCTCCGGCTGTATAATTTTTTTCCTGAAATATTTTAAGATGTACCCTAGGCAGAGATATGAAAGGCAAAATAATGCATCTCTGTTATCAACTATTAATACATCATTACATTTATTTTTAAATGCAAGTTGTGTAAGCAGGGACAAGGAAGCATGCTGATCAGATTAAGAACTCTCAGTGACAGAGAGGTGAGATCACCACTGTTCTCTTATATTTAGTGTTCTGGAACAGTCTGGGAGGTCAATGACAGCCTGAGCTCAGAGGACCTTGGTTGAATTAAGCTGGTTGTTAGACTGAGGACATTGTGGTGGAAAAGAAGGACAGTGGAGAACAATTTGGGATTAAATAATAATATTGTTCCAAGTGCTAATACTTCTTAAAACAATTTTTGTTGTATTTGTTCAGAAAGCTATTTACTTTTTTTGTTATTTTTCATTTGAGTTCTGCTCTAATGAATATCATATCATAGTGATGATACACAGAATGGGAGAAGTTACCTGTGCAAACCGGAGAGAATTGCAGCGCATTTTTCACAACAGTACTGAGAAAGGGAATTCCAGCTTATACTATATTTTTAAACAATACTATATTTGCAAAATTTTCTTTCAGTGCAATGCAGCATTTCATTGTATTCAGATGAATGTCATTCAAGAATAGGTCATTTCCATTGTCATTCTCATTGAGAAGTCCCAAACACCATAGTCAATGACTAAAAATAGGCTAATACTTTTTATTTTATAGATAGACAAGCATGAGAAAGGATAAATGTACACCAGTTTTTGTAAGTAGTACTTCTTGAATTTTATCTTTTCAAAAAAATCCAATTTAGTAGAATTATTCTGAATATTGTATATGTCCTGTAGAAAGCATAGAAACATTAATTACACAGTAACAGGCTTTAAAATCCAAAAAGCAATCTATTAGCATGTAAAACCAAACACCAAAAACAAAACAAAACAGAACTTTAGGGTCATATATACACCAAATAAAACATTTCTTAAAAGATATTGCTAAATGAATTAAAAAAAATTAAAATACACATAAAATCATAAAAACTAGTTTCTAATCATTGTGTGGTCTCAATTCTTATTCAGCATGTTTCACAGAAGATATCTGCTTCTTTAGGAAATAAATTGAGACCTATAACATTTATACATAAATTACAATATTAAAACTGTTTAACTGTTTAACTGATCATCCAACAGCAATAAAAAGTACTACAGCATAACACGGCACATTTTTTGACCAATTCCTGTGGCACACCACAAATAAAAAATGTTACAAAATGACACTCTAGCAAATTCGGCACATTTTTTACATTGAAAAAAATAAAAAATGTTACAAAATGACACTCTGTAGCTAATTTTCTTGTCTCTAAGAATAAACAAGGCAAGGCAATTAGGCTACCTATTGCCACCCACTGACATGGAAGAGTATTACATTACTCTGCCAGCCACTACAGTACAGACACTCGACAATGGTAATTGGATAATTTCCCACTCTACACCTGACGACTTCTCACGGCACATCAGAGTCGCGGCGCAGTGGTTGAAAATCACTGACAGAGAGGATATTATGAGTCATACTAAACTTTTAAATTCATAAAACGTTATATACAACCACTTTTCAAACAACAACCCACCAATATGATAACAATAATGATAAATATGACACTAATTTACATCAACCTACTCCAAAGACCTATTTAACTCTAAATATATTCTAACAGGAAAACCTAATATGTGCCTCTACTTAACCACAATTCAGTAAGTAAATAATTGTGTACCTCAGGTGTCAAATAAATTATTCATTATTAAATCGCTCCTTTGTGCAGAAGGGTGATCTGTGTTTCTGTCTCCACTGCTTTGTATTTGCATTTGATCCCATTTTTTGAGGAAGCTGTTTACATAGAATGGGATGCTTATTTATAACAAAGTAAGTAATGTATGAAAAATTTTGTGTTTTGTTTACTATGACATTTATTGTCATTGTTAAATTGTTTTGATATTGTACCTTTTGTGTACATTTTAATTTCTGTTAGGATAGCAATACTTATACTGTCATTGCTGTCTAGCTTCACTGTTTTGTTCAGTGGTCGCCAACCTTTTCAGACCTAGGTACCACTAAAATTACCGTCTCCAAACCACGCATGCGTCGGGTGTCACTCAAAGGGGAAGAAACTTCCCCTATAGTGACGTTATGATGCCAGACCCTGCCCACTCTCTCATCGTAGGTCTGAGCCTACGATGGGAGAATAGGTGGGTTGTGTCCTTTTCCTGACCACGCTTGGAGGCGCACCGGCTAGAGCCGCGGATTTCACTTGAAAAGGTTTGTTACAAGCAGCTTCTCTCTGACAGCTCTGACTTGTTAAATCAGGACATGCCACGATATGTCACTCGAGTATAAACCAAGATTCTTTTTCGAGTGGTATACTAAGGGCAAAAATAAATAGTTTTTACGCGAGCATATATGAAACTTACCCTATTACCCAATGTTTTGTACTAAATTAATGAAGCATGTTTTTCTTTGTATTTCCAGGGTATAGCTCTGTATTTTTCTTTTTGCAGTGGACTAGTAGTTAATTCAAACAAAAATCATAGAAATAAGAAATTAAACACAATGAAAAAAATGATAATGCTATATTGGATTAAAATGAAAGTTTTTTTTTTCAGCTGTATTGCAGTTTACACAGTATTAGTGTAATTTAACAAAAAAGGTCTTCATTTTAAATTAATTCATCATTTTATTACATTGTGGTGTTTCAGTTGCTTAGTTTTGGCAACTTTAAAAGGTTCAAAAATAAGGTTCAACAATAAAAGTGGGAAGAGAATATGTAACTTGTGGTGTCTAACCATCTCAGCTCTCTGTGTATTACTTAATGAGCATTCTCAGAGCTTTCAATAGGTTAAGAATTTCAGGGAAGAGAAGAACACAGATCTGGATATCCCTAGGGAACATTGCTAGTATTGGATCTGACATCACAGCCAGTGGTTTAGGTCAGTCAGAGACTGTTTCCATGGTGATGGTAATTGCATTTTTGAACGAACAGCATTTGGGGACATTCATATTGCTTTCTCTTGCCCATGCTCTAAAAGGAAAAAAAATCTAAGCTATTTAATACCTTTATTCTATGTCCACCTAATCAGTTCTTTAAATGACATTTTAAGCTTATTTGAAGTGACGGTGAAGATCCTATAATAAAACAAATCTCCAATAGGAAAATATTTATTTTGTGGAGTATGGGACTATGTTGTAGCACTCTGTCTATTATATCAAGAAACAGTTTGATTCCTAAACTTCAGAACCATTGATTAAGATAGTATTCTTCTCTATTAGATCACCCATAAAAAGGTAGCATTATATATTACCTCAGCAACATTGTGTTGGATAAGTTGGAAGGGCCAGGGCAATGTGTAGTAGTATTTTTGTAATTGCTGGTCTAAATCTTTTATGTATCAATGATAAAATACTTATTAATTTAGGTACTGGTCTAGTGATTTTATGAAGCCCCTTTATTCAAAACAAAATTAGTATTGAAAAGGCCTTTTTAATTACTGTTAATAGGTACTCATCTGACATCTAAAGCTAAAATATGATTTTGTATTTCGTTGGCAAATCATAAAAATTATTTTACAGCTGTAAAACTAATTTTCAGTTGAATTGTATCTTGAATGAAGTGCAAGTTGTCCCAGGACATTTGTTCTGAGAACAAATTATTTATTCTAAAATATTTTACTGTTCATATTATCATTTTATGCTGCATTTATTAGTTAAGCAATGGAGTGAATGGGTACTTAGTTTGTTACTAAATAATGTACCAGATTGAGAAAAAAAGAATAAATAAATGTTGCTAAGGCAGACAGTTAATTTCACCCAGGAATATATTTATTTAATGTAATATTAACTTCAACTTAAAAGTAAAAAAGTTTGGGTTCATTTGAGTGGGGACCATTGCCAAATAAAGGGTATGGCTATTTACAAATCAACTCACAAAGTGAACAGGTGTAAAAGTCCATCTATATATTCAGGTGTTTAAGTCATCAATGTTGCATTATTTTAGCAAAAATTTGCTACTTTTCCCAAATACTTTTAAATTAAATGGAAATTGTTTTGAGAGAAACATGGAGGCTGCTTTTTCTTATCTTCTGCTTCTTGCTACCTACCAAGCTGTTGTCCTGGCTGAATATGGCTCAGTAATCTGAGTATTGTGCTTTCATCACAATTTTTTAATACATATATGTTATCTAATAGGTAAAATTATTTTGCAGTATAAAGCAGTTTGTACAATATCAGTATTCCAGCTGTTTTATTGTAAAAAAAATTCTGTATTTGTTTATATTTTGCTTATGTTCAAGAAAGAAAATTAATGTTGGTTGTGCTGTTTAATAATACAGTTATTGGCAGCTTACTATCAGCAGTGTACCTAAAGTGTATCTGTAATTACATTACAATGTGCATAATAGCTTCTAACACTGCCCATGCTTCTTTTCCAATTAGCTGTTACAATTTGTTCCCAATGGGGTGCATGGCAATTTCTTCTTGTGTTGTGTTACGCGTGGTCAGCGTTCCCAAATCTCTAATATATGAGAATTGACTTCTCTGTCTACATTGGAAGCTTTCATAATGTTTCTAGTACTGCTTGGTTGGCAGTGCTGGTCCCTGTCTTCCAGAAAAGCAGATTAGTACAGCTCTTTCCCCATTAAGCCGTCAGTTTTAATTTAACAGAGCGGCTCAGAGCATGGAGACTATTTCCTTTTGCCATTCTTATTTCAAAGGTGTGGAAGAGATAAGGAATTCAAGTTAGCTCAAATGAGTCTGTTTGCATTTTTACAGGAAGAAAAAGAACAGAGACAGCACGGCAATGTCTGTGTGCAACAATGGTACCAGAATTCCATCTCCACAGGATACTGCAAATGGCTTCTCCCAGCCTACTGCTTCGGGCACATGGCATAGACCTGAAGAAGAAACAAGAGCCACTGAACCTCATCTTGTCAAGAAAGCCCACAGAGAGATTCTAGACCATGAGCGGAAAAGAAGAGTAGAACTGAAGTGTATGGAACTGCAGGAAATGATGGAGGAGCAAGGGTGAGTAAGTCATTAGTAAAAAGCATTATCATAAGCATCACCTTATCTTATGTACATCAAAAGTGTCACAGTGCCAATGTTATAAATCATTGCTGTCTTCAAAGACATAAAATTCGGACGCAAACCAAAAATAGAAAAAAAGGACCCAGATCTAAAACAAAAAGTGTAATCATTTTTCTAGGTAACAGTTGCATTTTCAAACAAGTACATGATTTGATGTATGTTTTATATATATACTATATATAAGTGTAACACATGCATATTAATTTCTGCTTGCCACTGTTAGTGAAATCAGTAATAGTGCCAAGGTTGGACAGATGGAAGCTGGTTCTGTGGCCATCAGAGCAGACAAGTAAATAACAGTATGTATATAATGCATTGTTTTTATGGTGCACCTTTCTACAAAAGGGGTTTGAGACAGGGACAGGAGATTTGACAAGATACAGGAAGTCACGGTGCTCATTTAGTCGTAGTCCTGGTGGCATTGTTCAAGTTTTTCTGAGGATTGGAAAAAGTATGCCAAATGTAAAAATCTTCTGAGGAAGCCAATGTTAGTATATAGGGGGTGCTTTAATTCTACTTTAGTTGTAGCCTAGGAAAGGTTAAAAATTAAAGTAAAAATTAAGTTTTACTAAGCTATGGACACAGCCTACCTGGCCAGTACTAGAGATGTGTACATTTTGCAAACACATCGAAGATATCCTTATCTCATCTTCTTAACTGCTCTGTGGCAGCTTGGTGGAGTTGAAATGTTGATAACATCCTTTGGAATCTTCTTTGCTAACACAGCTTCCTCACCCTCATTACCCCTGCCAAACGTCTTTCCTGACTACCATTTGCCATTTACCCCTCTTTCTATGGTCTAATTGTAAAATCTAACACTGGCAATACATCACAAAGCTGTATGCAGAATAATGTGATGATGCCTACATAAGCCACCTTTACACGAACATTTAATTTGCCTTTAAAAGGCAAATACAGTATTAAGTATTGAAGTAAGTGGACATAGGAAAAAAGCTCTGTGCCAGGTTTACAGTGAAAAGAACCAGGTGAACAGCAAAGACCACTATTATGTTTGCAGGACAGCCAGCGAAACTACACAGTTCTACTTGATAAATGGTAATTGTACTGATGTTTTTTCAAGACATGATTTTGTTTTGCTACACATGGTTTGTTATATTTTGACAGAATTTTGATGAACCCAAGAAATTAATTGTTCGATTGCTAAATGTTAGTCCTAAAGGACATTGTGCATCGAGTCTTTCATGTAAACCAGTAGAGTGTATACATTTACATAACATCCACAGGAAGTGTTCAAACAAGTCTAAAATAAAAATGAAATAAATATGCTGGATAGCTTTGGATAGATGTTTTTTAAATTCAGTAGACATTTACACAGATATTGTATCATAAATGATGCACAGGAATTCTCACAGTACACACAGCTTTGCTGACAACTCTCCAAACTGTTTCTTAGAAGAAGGAATTCAAAAAAAATGAGCATTAACTCAGTGACAATACATTAGTGCTTAGTTCTGAAGCTTCACCAAAGAGAGATTGTATGGTTGTTGAATGTAGAATATCAGGCTATAATATTTATATAGCATGACTAGGTGGTTTTTTAGACTGAAAGCACTCAACCAATAAATGTTACCATAAATAAAGCAATAAATTGTCTATCCAGTATTTGAAGTAGGTGAAGTATACCCAACACCCCAACACAGGTATATGTTTTAATGATAGCTGGTATATTTCTAAACTAAACTAAGGCAGGGCTCCGTGATTGACTTGTATTGCCTTTAAGATCGACCAGTAGATTGCGTTCGACGCGTTGGGCACCCTTGCACTAGGCTTTTGTTCAATAGCTCAGCTGAATGTTTTCAGCACAGGGAAAGGTTAACAAACAGAATAGAAGGTAATTATTATTTGATATACATACTTTATATTCTTTAAACACATTTTGAATTTTGAAAAAAATTAGGTACTTTATTTATGCTAAAATAAAGAAAATAAAGCATTTAGTAGTTCAAGTCAACCAATTCAGCCAGGACAAGGTAAATATGAGGAATAGGGGTTCATTACCGTTTGGGCATAGGTTCATGTTAGACTTAAGGATTAACTGAAACCTCCAGGTTCCAGGTTTTTGGAGCTCAAGATGTTTTCTAGCATTTTGAATTGCTACGATTCAAATAAGGTAAAAGTAACAATGATACTTTAATACCCAGTGGTGTTAGTAAGATAATTAACAAACAATTACTGCTACGGTGTTGATTAAACTGAAAATATAGTATGTAACTATTGCAATAGCCCCTCCTATTTATCCCTCTTACCCCACATCCCCTCTACCTTCAAGTACTGTCCTCCATCACATCCCATCTCCACTGCTCTTATCCACTGACTGACACAGAAGCACAACTGCAAGTTAGAAATCTGGACATGTAGGATGAATAGACAGAACAGTCAAGTCATTCTAGCCATCCAAATAACCTACTTGCAGGTGTGATCGAATGTCATAGACCAGAAGCAAGGCACCAGAACAAGTGTTCCTCTGCTTGGCTGCAGGGCTGGGATTCCTCCACCTTGACATGACATCTTCTACCTTGTCATATTTAACTCTCTGCTTCCCTTCTTTGAATCCTAACATTTTTGGAATAGGGAGGTGTAGCAAACAAAAAATGTAAGGACCACCCTAATGCTCTTTGCTATGTAAGTGGCCCTGGAGGTCCCTAATTTGCATGTTCAATGTAGGACACTTGGGGGGCACTTACTTTTAAACTAACAACCCCAATTTTGTATTTACACAAGTTTATAAACTTGTGACCTCTTATCATAATATCCTTAAAGCTGGGTAGTGAGATTTTTGGATTCTAATAGCTATGAGGTACTCTGTGTCATTGCAAACAACAGTTTAGAACATATGAAGGTTTGAACACAGTTGTTAGGCTGCAGAATCTGATTAGCCTTAACCGAGCTATCACACAGTTCATCCAATGACGTCATTGTATACACCCACTCAGGTAGCATGACATCAGGAGGCAGCTGAATTTGAGAACACAAGACCTAGCTATGAGGGACTGCGGTTGGTTGAGGGGGTCCAGGGGTACTCATGAAGTTGCACCTCAGTATGTCCGACTTTGATTGGAACTGTACTTAAGTAGCTCCTACATTAACCTGCTGAATCATTTACAAAGTTAGGCATGCAGTTGTGTGAGTAATGGAACACACTTGGCTACAGTTATTGACAGTACTGTGTAAAATGTACACCGAAAGCAAGAGCAATAACACCTTAATTAATTTTTTATCTTATATTATTTGCAAAGAAATATACTTTTTCTAATTTTGAGTAAATACTTCAGACGATCAATTAATGGAAAATAAATATGATTTTTTTTTTTCATTACATATGTGTTTTTAAATTTCCATTTTATCCTCAACTCTAATTTTCTTGCTCAGTATTTTTTTTTAAAGCTATTCAGTTTGTAGATAACAGTAAAGTAATTAAACAAGAAATGTGATTAAATTGTAAAACAGTGGGTTATAAAGCAGACCTGAGCTTGGCAACAGACAAAATACTAATAATATCAATCCTAGCTGAATTGTCAGTACAATATGACTTTTATTTCTATTACTATTATTATTATGCAGATGCAGACACGTTAAAGTTAATTCACTAGAATTGAAAAGTCCCTGAAGTACTGTGATTAAAATAATTTCAGCTGCATCAGACATTGGACTGAGGAATGCAAGGCAGAAAAATACATGGCCAAATAAAGATGTGTGACAGTGGACCATAAACTGAAACCATTAAGAATGAATGGTTTAGATGTAATGTTAATGTATGGGAAGCAATAGAAAACAATTGCAATATATACTGTTTTTATCATTGCCATCAGTTCTATACATAGAAGCAGCAATACTTGATGGCAATTTGTGATATATATGATTGATACACTCATTTGGTAACATGAATCTGTTACAACATTTCTTGCTGTAATAAAACAAATCGCTCAGACTGGCAATAATAAAATAAACAAGATTAAAAAAATATTCAATAAACATTAAGATAACTTACTAAGATAACTTTACTTTTCGTCTTGAAGGAGGGAATCAAAAACCTGAAAAAGTGAGGTTGCTGCCAATTTATCCTCCTAGTGAGTTAAAGAATTACTTTTTGACCCCCCCCCCATCCTATTGGCAAATGTGTTCTCTTGATCCATAATGCCTAAAAAACTTACTAACTAGAGCTTGAGTGTTACACATGCTAGCCATAAACAAAAACAGCAATTCAAAGTTAAAGGAAACCCTTAATAAATTATATTTATTTGCTAAAACACTCACTAGGGGGAAGCCCATGTGCAGTGGGTGACTGTGCATACTGTGCATCCTCTGACGTCTCATCAGGCATAACTCAGAAGACTGGCAGAAAACAAGTAGAGGAACGTAGGAGGAACCAATACATAATAAATTAGTGGCAGTGGAACAAGGCACCAATGATTTTGAATAGCCCATTAATAAGAGTGGTCAAGGATGGCTCTTCTTTCATTGCAGATGCCTTGCAGCTCCTTTGCAGTCACATCCATTACGTGTTAGGAAGGGTAAGGGATAGAAGAGTGTCAGGATAACAACGCAGGAGAAAAATTGTGACACAGGGACATAGTGTTATCATCTGATAACAGGAAGTGTCTGATGAATGGCCATGGCAGAATTATCAGCTAATATTTTAAAGAAAGCTGCAGATTTAGGGGGACGTTCAGATTCGCAGTGGTAACCTGGTGGCTCCTAGTAGCTAGCCTAGGCTGCCCACACCCCTGCATTGGTTCTTAATACACTAACATTTCAATATTTATTAGTGGGTGATACCGAACTTCTCAGTGCTGCTCCCAATGGTTCCTTGTGTGTGACCAAGGATGCCATTTATAGCCATAACCTCACTGCAACCTTACCTCCTGTCTGAACTTATTATTGCAAATTTAAAAATGTATGCAATATAGCAAAATAATAAATCATTTATGATAGTTAAGTGAATAGGTTTACATACATGGTAATGTGATACCTTTTTGGACAACAAAAATTAGTTTTAGCCAAAAAGTCTAGTTTTTGTCACACTTTTTTTTTTGTTAAAAATTGCATTTTATGCCTCTTGAGTTAGCCAATAGACACTAAATATTCAACACTATTTTCTATTCATATACTGTATAATATAGACGAGACGTTATAGTACCTATTAAAGATGACAAATACTTTTAAGAACAATCTTTTTATTGGTGGAAAACTAACAGAGTTCATCTGTACTATACATAGTGCAGGTTTCCTTTAAATTAGCTATTTTATGCCCTAATTCTGCCTTTAAAATATTATATTGTGGAATTGTAAAAGTAGGGTAATAAATTCTTGAGGGCAAAGCCTTGGGAACTTGGTAAAAGAATGTAATAGCTTTGATATTTTTGCTGTCTTTGCAAAGGTTATCAGAAGATGGCTGATATGGGCAGTTGAGAACAGTTTAAAGAATATCAGGCAGAAGCAGTTTTAGACATCTGGCATATTTTACTTATACAGTAACCTTCATCCACCTAGGTTCTCTGATGGCCTACTGAGACGGGAACCTCCACTTTCAATATTTTAGCTCTGCAGAGCATTTTAGGTAATTCCAAATGAGAATCTTTCGAACATGCAGTTTCTCCTTAAAGATCATTGTGGGACAGTTGAGTCTTTCCTATACACAGTTAAACACAGAGTGCTGGTAAAATAAAACAATCTAAAAACTAGTTCAATAATGATCATATTCCAAAACTCAGAACAAATAAATGAAAAATAGTTATCTAACCCATATCAACCCTTACAGTGTTGATTCTTTTCCTAATTCAGTGATCCTTATCCAAAAAGCCTATGCACTCATTGACTTAGATGGACAGATCAAACAAAGTGAAGGTAAAGGTGCGCTTCAATCATTTGTAATAGCCCCTTTACTTGGAACACCAAATGATCTTGCTCCATTCAACCTAACCCAGATATCCTGTGTTTATATCCCAGCAAACTGTTTCAACCATTGCTGTTTCTCCAAAGTATTAAAAAGACTAACGTGTCCTTCCAAAAAAGAGGGAATACCCAATGAAAAGTGGAACTAAACCCACGTAACTCACCTATCTCTATCACAGGATGCTGTCATCTTCCTTCTTTTCTTCTTCCTAGACACAATCTTTGGCCTTGATTGGCTGCATCGGCATTCATTCCCACCATGCCAAGAGAAGTTGAGATTATTATCAGACCAGGCCACTTTCTCCAATAGCTCCATGGTCCAGTTCTGTCCTCACATTCCCAATGTTGGTACTTTCAGCATTGGATAGAGGTCTGGTTTGCAGCTATGCTGTGCCATACGCAGAACACTGCGATTCTGTTTGTTTTTGGACACCTTTTTTCATGACTAGCAAAATGTGTTGCATTAGTTTGTGGTACAGTAGCCTTTCTTTGAGATTGGAGCAGATGGGCTAAACCCTTTCCCCGTCACATTAATCATCTCTGCCTTGAATGCCCATGATGACCATTTGCCTGGTTTTACTGGTTGTCCTTTTTCCAGCAGCTGGCGATTTTTCTGCTGGTTTTCTATATTTTCTTAGGTCAATTTTCCATAGTAACAATATAATAATTGTTAATCACTTTCCCACTTTCCAGTGGTTTTAATGTTTTGGCCAATCGCTGTATGAAAGGTAAAATCTCCACATTAGTAGTGTTAGCTGGTCTGCCATTTGCAGTTATATAGTGTTTTTAAAAGTGCAGTCATCCATCAAAAGTACAGTTCTTTTCCTTGAATGTTAACATTAATTACTTTGAAAAGCATTTTCTTATTATCAAGATTATAAAAACTAAAGATGCTTTGTGAGAGCTACAGCTAGGTGGAGATGTTAGCCAATTACATAATTAGTCTGTCTGATGATTTATTCTCAGTATTTAGTTTTCAGTTGCATCCTTAAAGGTTTTAATTAATAAGATTTGATGTGTACATGCATTTTCATATTGCTATATTGTAATGCTTTTTAATAACATAGCGGTCATGATTTTCAGGTTATTCAAAACTGCATATAGTAGAAATAGAATGCTAGCTATTTAAAAGAGTGTTTTTAAAAGTCCATATTTCGTTAAATATTTGCCCTTAACTCAAAAAGTAAAAATTTGCTATGACTAAGGAAACATCTAGCAAAACTGAAGAGTTCTGAGTAATATGTAGCATCTCTTTAAAGAGAATGAACTCCCTAAATTCAGTGTGGCCCATTATTTGTTCCTGTTTATTTCCTAAATATCCCTGATAGATGTATAAAAATTTAAAATGTCTTTATAATGTATTCCATCCTCTGAAACAAGCTGAGTAACCCCAGTTTTTAGGCCTTAATATGCTCTCCTATCTGTGTTTATCAGATTTGGAATTTAAAATGAAGTTTAACAGAGTAGAATGCAGATAAATGGCAGAGCCAATTTGCATCTGACAAAGTATTTTATGGGTTCTTCGGAGGTGCTTGCAATCAACACTGATCCTAGACAGTAATACATCATACTCAAGGGTGCATTTAAAAGTTTTGCTGTGCTAAGCAAATGTGAGTAATGAAAGTCTATAGCACAGCACTAAATCATTGGCTCAGTGTCTTTAAATCTCAACACAACCATTACAATGCATAGTTAATGTGCACTTTAGTTGTGTTTAGTGTGCATCCTTTAGAGGCTATTATTGGAATCTAAATTAAACAAAATAATTTGTCAACCCTGTCTAAACAAGAACAATAGCAGCGCATGTATTATATCATTCAAAATCATATAATTTAAACTTAAACTAGACATTTAAAGCTTGGGTCTTTTTCTAATAACTTCCCTGCTTGGCCTTTATGTTTTCAAAAGTATTAATCTTTTTTTCTTTTTACAGCTTTGAAGTAATACCTGTCTGCATTTAAAGAGGTGTCGTGACTTAGTGTTTCATTTACCTCCACATTTATTACCTGTGTATTTTTTACGTTACTTTTTGGTTAAATACCTTCTACGTCAGAGATTCTGTTTATATATCACAATAACTTTTTTAATTTCTTTCAGTATTAGAACAATTTAAGGCCTTTACCAATCCAAATTTGCCAGTATAGGACACTATATAATAACATCTACAGTGTTCTCCCCAGAAATTGTTTTCAGCCAGGTGGTAAAAAAGTGGGTGGGGCTTGACACAGCAAATTTGGGGCTCCTAGCTATTTATGTCATAGGTATCCAGTAATCCGTGGTATTGTGTCAGGGTTCTACCTGCCCCTTATACTTTGTTCCAACTTTCTAATGCCTGGCTTGTTAGAATGTACAGTTTTTTCATTTTTTTTGTATTATGACCCAACAGTTCAGTTCTGTGTATTTAAATCCAACTCCCTAGAGTTCCATGTTTTAATAGTGTAATCCCTTGTAATAGTGTAATATTGTGATCAACGTGGCTTAACAAATTATGCTTAGTTCACATTAGCAGTAAAAAAAAAATTAACAGGGGGTCCCCAATTTGCATTTTTAATTTAGGACTCCAAGGCGCACATGCTTTTAATACTGCAACCCCAATGTTGTATTTTCACAAGATTTTATCATTCTGATCCCCATATCATGAAATTTGTAAAAGCTGGGGTGCTGAAATTGTGAATCGTGCTAACTGTAAGTGTTCCCTGTGCACCCTGAAAATTACAAATCATTATGACATAACGTTTAGAGGATTTGAAGGTTTATACACAGAGAGCTATAAGGCTGAGGAATGTGACATGCTGCATTTATACACACACTGCTCTGATGACGTCATTACACACGCCCACTGGGCAGAGACATTGTTTACACGATGTGGTGTTTTTTTTTTTTAAAGACTTAGCACAGCTATGAGATGGGCGAGGGACAGCTTGTGTCCCGATCTCCTCATATCTGTGCTATGCCCTTCTCACTCCGCCCGACTCTATTCAGCGATCAGCTCTTATCAGCTAAGAACAGAGCGAGCAGAGCAGCCTCTCCGGTGTCCATTCAGAGCGGCTGAAAATGTGCAGAGCGGAAAAATCACTGAAGGTGGGCGGGCCGCCCCCCAAAAACAGGCTGGGGAGAACTTTTCATCTATTATTCGGGTAATATTACTTAACTCTTTTTAAATCAGCTATATACATGCTAGTTCCAGTAAAACAAAAAACTTGTGCAAAGTCCTACAAGTAATTTTTCTTAGAAAACATCCTATCCTATCCAACAGCATATTGTATAGAAGGACCTTTGCTCTATGGGCTTTATTTATTAAAGCTCTCCAAGGTGGGATACAATAAATACACTTTCATCAGTGTAGCTGGGCGATTTAGCAAAGCTGGAATAGTTTTCTTAAGTCATTTGCTATTTGTTATCAAATATTTTCAGTCCTGAACCAAATACATTCCAGGTTTGCTGGATCACCCAACTTCACTGATGAAAATGTGAAGCCTTGGAGTGCTTTAATAAATCAGGCCCCCTGTGGATAAGCAATGGTCTTTTTGCAGATGCCCCACACACTCCTTGCTAGACACTGGTTTGGGAGTTATAGGCCAGACTCATCAGAGGAAATGCTGGACCTCTGCAGAGAGACCACTCTTTTCACAACAATAGAATTGGTCCTTCTTTGCTACCTGTTGGCAGGGGACAGACTTTTCTACAACAGCTACGTCTGGCTTCTAAATCAAAAGAACTAAAATACTTGTTCTTATTTAGTTAGTTTTTTTAAAATCTGTTTACCTGATTTAACCTTAACTTACAGTTCAAGTTGTGCAAAATGATTACTAGTGAGAACTACAGGAGGTATGTTATGATTGTTTTTCATGGTAAGCTGTTTATTTCATATTGCTCTCTGTTCTTGTTGTTTATAAATAAAAGTCAGGGCTTTTATTTCCAAACCTTAAACCAGAATAAAGTGCTCCCTAAGAAAGACTGTTCTGGGACAACCGCCAAATGTATGGACATGATTGCCCTTGGTGGCACTCTCAGTGACCACCTGCTTGGAAATGTCATAATTCCAATATAAGTCCCGGAATTCAGTATTTAGAGTAAAGCTGGTTTAACAAAAATCCTACTTCTTAATACAATTTTAAATGTATATATTCTTGCAACTGCTATAGTTTGAATAGAAATGGTGTCCCGTTGTTGCCTGATGTATGATTTAGCTGGTCAGTGGTTCTCATTTGTCAGAATTATGCCAAATGTTTTCAGTGATAGACAAGTGTGACCTGCAGGCAGGCCAGTTTAGATCCTGGACTACAGAGCTATACTGTAGTAAATTCAACACCCATTTTTTGGAAATCCACCTTGGTTTAATTACATTATTAAGTAATAAAATATAAAGTAGTAAAGATTGTACAAGTAAAATCCCTAATTCTTATCAAACTGTGGTTGAAGCGGACCTATAGTGTGGGTAGCATGTAAAATATATCATTCCACTGATAGGAACCAAATTCAGTCCACTAAAAGATGTGCTTGGGAACGATTTGTAAGTATTTTTCAATTGGCCCAGTTTAGGATAAATATAAATGCTATTAATTACACATCAACTAGTTAAATGATAGCTATTGGGACAACATGAAATTCATTTCTACCAACTGATCCACTTTAAAGAGAACTGTTGAAATTTAAGGAGAATCTATAAAACCTGTGATGGAACTTCTCATACCTGGGTCAGGCATGCAGGAAGGTTTAGCTGGCTTGGAAAAAGTGGTTGAAGGATCTCAAAAATTTGAGCTGTGTGCTCAGCTGTAACCAACAAAATTAGCCAGAGGTATGCTATGGTACAGAGGTATGCTATGACAAACATTTAAGTAATTCTCTACAAATGAAAGATATATGCAAGGCAAAAATGTTTTCATTAGGTATGTTCTTGTATCTGTAAACTTACTGTGCAAGCTAATGGCAGGTGTCATGAATCTACCCGCAGACTGGTGGTAACTGTAAGAAGGTTTTCGATTATTTTAATTTAGAAATATTTCATGTTATTTCCTGTTAAAAATAGGCATGAAGGAGATCATACCATTATAACAAAAACAACAATTCCAAGAACTTTCAAGAATTATTGACTGCTTCCAGACTGAATTTGACAGAAGACCATCTCTATTTACATCAGTCACATACAGACACAGTCTCCTAGACTGAAGCACCTCCTGGTTTGTTATCTCCTTGTTCTTTAATAAAAACATTTCCGTGCCAAAGTTCCTTGACTCTTTTTATACCCATCCAGGAATGTGCACACAACCTTTGTTGCTTTTCTGATAATATTGAAAAAAAAAAAAAAAAAAAGCTGAGAGCGGTCTCTTTCAGGGACTCTGGACCTGAAAGACTGCTAGATGGTTTATTTCTCAAGCAGCATTCAAAAACTGAAATATTATTTTGTGTGGCTTATCCACTAATGAACTTACTGTATTTTTCAGACCATAAGACGCACCCAGGTTTTAGAGGAGAAAAAAAAATATTCTGAACCAAATTGTATAAAGAAATATTTAATACAATATAGCTGAATAATATTTAACGTGAGAGAGATTGCACATTGCACAGACACATTGCACATAGCACATAGCACAGAGATTGCACTACAAGACTATAGTGATAGGAAAGCTACAGCTCACCTGTCATAGGAGAATGACTGCTGCACAAGAAAAACTGCTAATAAGCACTGCTCACCTCACACTGCCCTTCTCCTGCTCTCTCTGCCTCCCTCCCCACGCCCCACTGTTACAGGAAGCCTTCTCACACAGAAACACATCTCCAGCATCCCTATAGACGTGAGCTGCTGACAAACACAGAAAGGATGGAAGGCAGGGCTCTGTGATCAATAGGATAAGGTAGTGGTAGACAGCTTTATGTTTTTTGTAATCTAGGCAGGGGAGGCTGCAGAACGGAGGGGCTCATGCTGCAGGGGGGATGCCAGGCTATATGGAACTGCAGCCGCTTGCTGGGGCCCCCCTTGGAAGCGCGGGAAGGTATTCGGACCATAAGACGCACCCCCTATTTTCCCCCCACTTTTGCGTCTTATGGTCCAAAATATATGGTATATTGTTTGAAATGTATTAATCATATTTTTACACAGAAACAGAATCAGTGCTACGGAGAATAAATTATGTTTTCTTTGGTGTTTCAAAGCAATTTATTTGAACGTAATGAATGTATCCAAACAACATAAATGTATGTTATTTATTCTTCTTTCTGATATATTTGTGTGTTTTTGGTATGCAGATAACCTTCAGCAAGTTCTTGCTAAGACACATTCCCAGTGAGTCTTAGGGAGAAAGAGGATGTTTGCCCTTGATTCTTATGGCCAAGGGCTGGTGTTCAGCAAAAAACTTCAAGCAGTGATTGTCAAGGCTTCTTGAATAAAAGATTTTAATAATGCAACATATAAACTAGAAAGAGTACAAAAGTTCAGTATAAGCTGTATTTTCCAGCTGTGCACTGCGCCATGTGGGCATAATCTTAATAAATACATTATTTAATTATTACCTAATTTCAGAAAATCCAAAATATGACCTTCTTTATGCAGAATGAATTGTAAATTTATAGGAAACTACCACTACCATTTTTCTGTAATAAATACAGATTTTCAGTCTTGTAATGCACTTGCAATGTGATGCTTGGATTTTTTACCCAATGTAACTTCCCTTTCTTTACCTAGATTGAGGAAACCCTAAAACACTTGTGTGCTCATGTATAAGTAAGGTTTAGGTTTACACAAACTAAAATAAAATACATTAAAGTTTATTTCTATAGGTAAAACCTCATGATTTACATGTGCTGTTGTGAAGTAAAATTTTCTAGAATAATTCTTTGCAATTTCTATTTTTATACCTAATATAGTAATACTCCAAGACTGGTTCACTCAAATGTTTTCGCCAAGTGTTTACTCAAATGGCCTTTTGCCAAGAGACTATTGTGTTCAGTTTCCTGAAGTTTCCATCTCTTAAACAGCCTGATGGTGACTGCAGTTTAAATCCATTAGCCCCCACTGATTTTAGCATTATTGATCACAAGTTTTCTTTGCTAACTCATCACTCTCCCAATTCAGTGAGTTTTCTTAATGATCAGTGTCATGTATTATTTATTCTTTGTTGTTGGTACTTCCTTTGCACACACATTGTGCTGCAATTTGTAATTTTAAAACTTGAGTTAAATGTTAAGAAAAACACATTGTTAAAATATGTGCACAACAAAGTTGTTACAGTACAGACAACAAAAAAGCTTGCTCTTCCTCTCAAACATATAAGTAATAAAGCTGGCTTTGTTGGCTGAAATGGAGGAAACTTCCAGTGGCCCAGACAAGTGGCAATGTATTATATTAACTGGCATCTCCAGGTCAAAGCCAGAATTTCCAAGTAATACTTATCATAGCTAATCAATTACTTTAATCAAAGTGGTGCAATAGCTTCCAGCCATGGATAGGATCTTGGTTAGGTCAATTTAAGGGTAGCTGAAATGAATCATCATATGGTAATAGCAATAGCAAAGAGAGAGGTGCATATACTCCCACTTCCGACTTCCTGATAATGATAATTATTTAAACTATTTCACAAAATGTGTTATAGTTACCCTACCCTGGATATTTAAAATGCATTTAAAAGTGAAATGTTTTGGATGAAAGGAAGGAGGATTAGACCCTAAGTCTATATTTAAACTAGCGTTTTTTCCAAACAGTTTTGAATAGTTTTACTGCTCAAAATCACTTTTAAAAAATGGTTAGAAACCTTGGAACAAATGGGTTTATTCATTATACTTTATCTAACAGTTGTCAGGAGATGGTAGCATTTCTGGACGCTGAGTGCAGCGTCCAGGGGTGGTTTGCCACTCCTGCTACCGCCATAGACTTGAACAGGAACTGCTTGCCTAAAAATGTTTTTATTGTTTAGTATTTCTAGGACATCTTGAACCTTTTCTGGGAATGATTACTCCTTTTTATTCCCCAGGATGAGGGGGTGGATATCTGAGTACCTTCTTAGGTGCTTCTAGGTTACAAATAGGCTCCCTAAATGCTGATTTCCACAATGTAACCCCTGTAATGTGGGAATAAACTTTTGGATGAGGCCTGCTCACCTAACAATGGCCCATGCTGTATAGGGCAGATGGGGGATCTGGTTTTTGGCAAATCAGATTGCAGAAGACATTTTTGGAAAAGAATGGGGGCACACATGCTTGCTGCTGGGGGAAGGAGGTCACGCATTTTTTTTCCTGATTAGGTAAGGCATTAAAAAAATTTCACAGGCATTTGCAAATGCCTTTATGAGCATTTGCGAAAACCAGGAAGTTTTGCCTGAAAATAGGTGCCTGGGAACAGTAAATTTTGCTATTTTACCGCTAGTCTGAACGTAGTCTTTACCATTTTTTAACTGTGTGTTTTATCCTCACTGGGGAGAGTCATCCTCTCTATTTGTGGTGAGCAAGAAAATCCTCCAGTAGTTAGTTGGGAATTTCAATTTGTAGAGGTTTCCCCTCCAAAAAACGTAATATTTTTGACCTATACATTAAGTTTACCCCTGATTTTGTATTAGCTCAATAAAGACTGTCTCAGGTCTTCTCTCCAGCTACCTCCCTTAAAAGTTCCTTTATGTGTCTTATATACTCTACATTTTATAGTGGAAAAAGCCTGCTTCTAGTTTTCTATCCATGCAGCAATTGTAATGATCATTACCAAGACTGAACATGTTCTCTAGGCAACTACTATGTAGTGTATTAGTGAACTATTTCATACATATAATAAACAGAATAGTTTTTAAAGTTGTGCATATATTTTAGCAGAAACAATTGTTTAGGTAATGAATGTAGAAAAGACTAGTTTCAACAGTTTTTTTAATTGTATGAAGGAAAATCCTGTTAGCTGACCCCCTTCCTCTTCCACAGTATTGGGCACATAAAATGCAGCAGATTGTATTAGCATCTAAAGTAATACTCAGACTGACCACAAGGATTTCCCATAGTTTACCCAGACATAGACTTTGTTGTAAGTTTGGCTTTGGTTTATAGTACCTGCAGTATATTCAGTTATAAAAGCCTTTGCAAGTTCTTGACTAAATTAGAAACCTGTAGTGAATGAAGATAACTATTTTTATACATTTCATTTAATCACACAGTCAGTTGCCCTTGTAATTCAGTGGTTTGTGTGACAAATCCTATGTCTACTATAATAACTATGCATGTAACAGTAAAATTGTAATTTAAATTGTTTGTATATATATTGCTGTAAATAAAAGGATCCAGATTGCTTTAGCGTTACAATGACTTGTAAACTGCAGGCTTAAGGGATCAGGTCTTAGAAACTGACATGTAATTACAGCCCTGGATTTCATGGTTCAATACACCTTACTAGTTATTATATAAGGCAGAATTACTCCTGACCCTTAACTTTATCACTGTGTTAAAATTGTATGTAATCATTCGTGTGGTTATCTTGAGTGTACAGCAGGCGCTGTATATGTATTATAAAATTTCTGTTATTACCCTGTAAAAATGTATTTGATAATTTATTCCTAGTACACTGAAATACTGATATAAACTGCAGCATGTCTCTGTGTATAAAAGCAAACAAAGAAAAAGAATCATAGCAGCCTTGCTATGGAAATGCAGTCAGGAAAGAGGAATGGAACTGAGCAGACAGAACCTCAGGCAGATGTTTTGGTGGCTCATGGGAATTTCCTGGACTTCATCAAGGAGATTTCTCTTTACATCCTTTTTTCCTACACCCACCAACTGGACAGGAAATGTGGTCTCAAGAGACCATTCCCACTCTTTAGGAAGGGTTGTTTTCCTTGCAGGCTTTTCCCTTGGTCTGGAAATCTGAAATGTGTTTAAAAGACAGGAAGGGAGAAGAAATATGTAAAACCTGAACAGACAGCAGTAAATAGATCATTGCAGTTCTAACCCTTCCTCACAGTAAAACTGATGTTACATTTTTTTCACCTGAGATGAACACTTTTAATTGTCTTGGCCGAAGATCTAGCATCTGTACAGCTGCCCCACAATGTCATTTAGAGACTAAGAAGGATGTCCCACAGAAACAATTACTTAAGCTATGTACACACGTCAGATTTTTTCCCGCCCGATAATCGGCTCAGGACGGATATCAGTCGAGAATCTGGCGTGTGTACAGCCCGCGTCGTTCATCGTCCGTGGATCCGTCCTGGCGGATCTACGAACGATGAACGATGCGCGATCCTAGTGGAAGAGATGGATTAGAGCACGCAGCAGGGTGCCTCTCTGTCGCTCTCCCCCTCCCCTCTCTATAGAGCAGAACGGTGCTGTATGTACAGCACTCGTTCATGCATCGTGCGGTTCTTATAGTTGGAAAGGATCATGAAAGATCCTTTCCAATGACAACAATTGCCCCCATGACTAAAAGCATTGTTTGTTTGTTTTTTGAGTGTATCCCTATTGCATACATAACATTGTCAATGTTTATGCGCTAGGAAGCAGTAGTGTTTGTCTGTATGTGTATGTATGTATCACTCTGCATAGCTTCTATTGATTTCCTGTAAATGTAAAATAGTTTCTGTGCATAATTTTTGTTTAGTAAAAACAATATTAGACTACAAACTTTGTTCCTAAGGCCATGTACACACGTGTAATGGTACTCGTCCGATAATTGGCTCAGGGCCGATATCGGACAAGAATCTGGTGTGTGTACATCGCTCGTCGTCCATCATCCAAATGACCGTCCTGGGGATCCACGGACGACGAACGACGAACCATCTTAATGGAAGAGAAGGGGGAGAGAGAGTGCAACGGGGTGCCACTCCGTCGTTCTCCCCCTCCCCTCTTCATAGAACAGAACTGTGCTGTATGTACAGCACTCGTTCATGCATCGTGCAGTCCTTAGTCGTTGGAAAGGATTGCGAAAGATCATTTTCAACGACAATTATTGCATGTGTGTACATAGCCTTTACTGCAAGAACCAGACTAAATTAGCTGAAAAGCTGAAAACAAAAAAAAATCTGTCAATTACAGAAAGGTTCTTGCAGGTATATTATTATTTAAGTCTGTGGTTGCTTTGCATTAAAAAAAATCTAGGAAAAAAATATTGGCTGTAATGGGTGTTAACCTAGCAATAACCACACAACAGGTTAGCAGCTGGTCTTACCAACTTGTTTTTTTTTTGGTCTTTACGTTCATTCACCCATTTCTTAGTTTGCTGCTTACAAAAGGCTAACAGTTGCAGTTGTCTAGTAATCCCAACAGCAAGTAACAACTAGTAATTACACCCACTCATATTTTCAAACTTTCGGTATTTTCAGACATTGACAAAAGTGTTTTACACAAACAAATCATAGTTTTACTCATTTGAGCAAAAAATAATAATAAAAAATGTGATAAAATACATTTATAGATAGAAGCACTGGTGAATGATTTTCTAAATGGCAAAAAAGGATGGATGCCATTACCACAGCTCAATATTTCAATGTTTTGCTTTATTTACCTAAATTAGAATAATTAGATTACAGACTCTGTTAAAGCTGAACTCCTGGCAAACTGCTAAATAGACAAATGAAATGCATACACGAGAGTCATATCACCTGCCAAAGATTTTCTAATTCTGTTCATTATTTTCTGAGATTTACACAGTCCTGCCAGAGAGCAGAGCCAGACTGAGACCTGTATACTACATTTTTTTTATACAACTAGGTTTTGTCCCTGTGCTCGTGACTAGACGATGAAGGAAAATGCAGCAAACTAATATATTCATGTCTATGGGGGCTTTTAAAGCAAACAGCCCTTAGTGACTTGGTATAGCAGAGAAACAGTTAGTGACATGACTAAGGACTTTTTACAATCTTTAGCATTGGTACATGTTAATTGTGGGGAAAATATTCTCTCCTTTTTAAGACTTAACAAGCATGTGTGTATAGTTATAGTTAAAAAAGAGCAGAATTTAATCGCCACAATTGATTCTCCAATTAAAAACCTCTTTAATATTACCAGGTTTATCAAAGTTGGACCAGATTTTGTTCCAAAAGTGGAGAATAAGGTACTTAGCCTAAATTGCATAGTAATTAGCCTAAATTAATGATCAGATACTTTATTGACTTACATGAAATACTGATTTGTGGCCACACACACACACACACTTTTTAGCTACTATGAACTTATTTTATGTGATACAGTGAAACGAAACGTCTTGCATTAGATCACCATATCATCCCTTGTGTGTCAACATCATTTATATTCAGGTGGCGAGTCATTATGTGGTTTGAAAAGGTCTGATGGTCAGCAAAGCCATTTATAATGTATTAATGGGTTTGTTTCATATACATTTTTACAATGATGAGTAGATGAGTGGTGACATAGGCTGCATACACATGTTCAAGTTTTAGTCGCAGGAAAGTATTTTGTGATCGTTTCATAGTTACACAGCTGGACCGGTTCTCTTCTCTTGCTGGATCTTTTTTCTCTCTACTCCTCCTTACTCGGTAGTCTTATATATTCCTTTGCTTTACAGTACCATATATATGCTGATGCATACGGTTTCAAGCTGCCTGTCAGCCATCGTATCATTGATAGATGACAGATTTCTGAAATTCAACATGGAAAAAGGGAATTCATCATCACCTTCGAATCTGCCATCTCCTTTACATATTCAGAACATTTCCAGGTCCTGTCACTTTCACCTGCGCAACATCCGCCCCTCCCGGTCCCCAAAGACCACCAAACTCCTTGTACATGCTCTTATCATCTCTCGTCTGGACTACTGTAACATCCTCCATTCTGGTATTCCACTAGCCTGACTCTCTCCTCTACAATCTATTATGAATGATGCAGCCAGACTTATTCATCCTTCCCACCTCTCCTCCTCTGCCACATCTCTTTGTAGTTCTTTTCATTGTCTTTCATTTCAACATAGAATCAAATTCAAGCTCTTATGTTTTGCCTTCAAATCCCTCCACAGTTCTTGTCCCACTTACCTTTCTGACCTGATAGAAAATAAATACTACCCTAGCTGCTCACTTGCTTCTCCAATAACCTACTTTATGACTTCCTCACTCAAAACCTCGCCACATGCACGGCTCTAAGACTTTTCTTGAGCTGCTCCAACTCTCTGGAATGATCTTCCGCATCCTATTAGGCTTGCTTCTACTTTCTGCTCCTTTAAAAGAGTACTCAAAACCCATCTTGCCTACCTGTCTTCTTCTGTCTCTTAAATACCTCACTGCTTCCCACAGTTCCATATCCGACCCTCCTGCTGTGTGATACTCCCCCCCACCTCCTAGATTGGACCTGTCAGGACGGTCCATGAACGACATCGAGCAACTGTTGTACACAGATTCTCACTCGACGTGAGCCCAACTAATCATCTGATGTGTGTACATACCCCTAATGTTGCACTTACTTTACTTCCCAAATATAAATCGGCTTAACAATGATGTTCCAAATAATATCGATTTCCATGTGCACGACAATATAACAAATTCAATATAACAAATTGTAGACTTCCCTTTATTTTCATTACCTGCCCATCTGTACATTTTAAAAAGATTATTACTTAGAACATGCATGGACTAAAGCAAAGCATCTTCAAAGCCTGCTTCATACTATGCTTCGCCTACAGAGTGAATCTCACACAAATCCAGATGGTTTTATGTGACCATAAGATGGTTGAGAACAGGCTTTATGCAGCTTAATTGGGTCACCAGAGGGAGCTTGCTTCTGACGGAGGCTTTTCTATATTCTAGACATGCTTTCCCTTACCCAGTGCATCCATGCTGACAGATTAACAGAAAAAGAATTTACGGAACTGACTGTAAAATGAAAAGGAAACTTTGAAGATATGTTTAAATAAATCATAAAGTCAGTAAGCAAAATGAAAGTCAGCCTATGCATCTTTTGTACAAATTCATGTCTAAAGGGTTCTCCTTTTCAAAAGGACTTTGTTCTCTCCTTTGGGAATTGACCAGAAAAAAAGGGTTTGAAAATTCAAATATATTCTAGAACTTTAAAGTTTCTCCATTAGGTTTATGCACATGGAATGAATGAGTTGGAAGGAGTTTGGATTTTTAACACTTAAAGCTGAAACTTAATCTGCTACTATTTTGCTTTCCCTGATATATCTTCCCTTATTAACATACTAATTTAATTATTAAATTATTCTTCTTTTCTGGTGTCTCCTTCTCATTTTTGTGTCTTCATTCTTTTTATTCTTACTACCATTTCTACTCTTTCTATCTATTTACAGTCCTTGTTAGTTTTTGTAGTGTACTTCAACCACTTACCTTTCCCTATGTTAATGGTAAAAGTTTTATCATACAAAAGAAGCATACTTCCCTTTTATTGGATCTCTAAAAACAATGGGTAAGGGTGATGTTTCTTCAAGAGACATATTTTATCCCTAAATAGGTACTACACCACATTATATCTCAGGTGGAAAGGCTCAACAATTTCTGTATCAGCAGTGTTGGTTTCCAGACAAAGAACTCACCTATTTGAGCCAGCCCTTCTCCATAGACTTGAAGATACCTCCAAATGTCACATTTTCTACAACCTCTTCTTTCAGGATGCTGTTTTTATTTTGCTCTCTGACAGCATGTGAGTTGCTATACATCTTTTCTCTGCTTAATGCTGCCCCCTGTGAGTATATACCCACGTTTTGTATGCTTAGAAATCTAAATTAGGGCTTATATTCACTCCACCTAAACAAAAACAGATTTTGTCATTTACTCATAAGGCCTCTATTACCAGTAGATTCCAGGAGCTGTGCTTCAAGATTGTGTTTGGGTTGTATAGAACACCATAGCACTGATTTGGTTTTTTTCAACAGTCTCTGAATTATGGTACATAAATAAACTTTGATTCATTTGGATGCAGGTTTTGGATTCCTGGACTTAGTCTAAAGTATACTTACTATTTTTGTGTCGTTGCTGCTTTGATATGGTGACATGGAGCCTCAATTCCCTCTTTACTGTCCTACCTTAGATTTTTCCTTTCCATCAATCTTCCTGCGCATCTCAGGATTTTGAAAAATGAAGAGAGAGATGAGGCAGTTAAGAATGCTTTTATTAGAAGTAATAAATTTTTGTGATACAGCCATGCCTGATCACACATTTTTCAAGGGAACTTTGGGTCCACTTTAATGAATGACAGTCTATTTTGAATATGCATATTTGTTGTATTTTCCAATATGTTTTGAATTACAATTATATTTAATTATTGGTTGTTCAAGCATATTAGTATTCCTGCTTTGGTTCCTGTTTCCATTTCTCTAAAAAAAAATGTTAATCAAAAAACTTTTAATTCAAAGTAACAGCTGTATTAAATATGTTTTTTAACATCAGAGAGAGGTCTTCGCTATTTTTATTATATGTAAAGAAATGTATGATGGTACCTTGACAGCATATATATAGTAAATCTGTTAAATGCTTGCAATTTAATGAATGACATCTTTATTGTTTATTTCTATTAATGGAGTTACACATAAATAAGGAACTGCAGCTGAATGCATTCTTATCCAGTTCTCATCTTTTTGCAGTTTTTTTCTGCAGTAAAATTCACAGTAAGCATTTCACCATCTGTTTGGGTCTTGGTAACAGTGTCGGAAAGTAAAATCTCAGTAAGATGATTACAGGAAAAAAATGTTTGTGTCTGCAGTCAAATCTCAAGGTCATCAGCATTTCAAAGTCAATTGGAATAGCTGTTTGTATACAGAATACCCGCTTGCATTTATTAGAAATTGATTGTTTTCTTCCAAATTGTTCTAAATGTTGAGTCTCCTGAAATCCCTTTAGTGAGAAATACCAACTCTTCTGACAATTTATTAGCAGTGACATTCATCATCTCTGATTGCACGAATTGCCAGGGCTACCAGTGAAATTGCTCAAGGCAGCTATTGAGCAGATCCACCAGCAATCCATTCTTTTCCCCAAGCCGTCAGGAAACAGACACAAATTGCACAAAAGTAGTAAAGTAAATGAGAGGTTACTAGTGGTACAGAATTGTATGGAAAAGCCTATTAAGACCCAGTAAGTCTGCAATAATTATTGCCTTTTATACACAACAACTAACAAACTCATTATCATGGTCCTGTTTTAAACCAGGCATAATTGATATTAAATATACACTTGCCGTCCAGGTAATACAAATTGCTTGAGATTAATATACCATGCTAGAACTGAAATTTGACTTTAATCTTAATAAAGAAAGACATTTAGTCAAGTGACATGAGTATAGCTTGAGTAGCTATAGCCACAACTGTGTTACATTTTAGCATTATATTAGATGTAACTCAGTTGCTAAAATCTCATTTATTCTGTGATCATCATAATAAAAAGCTACCTGGTGACCAGGTCATGGAGGTCTTTATTCAGGCAATTCCTGCTATGGGATGGAAATTCTTGGTCCCAGTCTTCTGGTTCCTCTCCTGCATTGTTATTAAGCACTTGTAGTGAAGACTATAAATGGCCGTGCTAATTCTCATTGTTCAGGTATGTTTCATTTGTGAGTATCACAAAGTCCACATTGAGCAATAAAATGCAGCCAGTGCTGGAGTGAGTGCATGTAGACAGGAAGTGGCTGAAAGAAGCTGAAGAGGACAACCAATGCTGCAGTAAACATACCTTAAACAACCTTCTTTTATTTAAAGTCTTGTGTCTCCATTACTGAAAGCTGGTGCCAATATTATTTAAAAAAAACTTTGTGGTGGAAAACTTTTTAAATTTACCCTTGGTGGCCAATGTGCAGGTCACAGATGGCCCTTTAGTGCTTAGTGTGGGGCTGGCATGCTTCTAGCAAATTAGGATTATAAGAAGCCATTTAATCCCTAGTAACAAATCCAATATAGCATTAGCCTTTTATCTAGTGCCAAGAGTACATGCTGTGCTCACTTAGAGGGCCCACCCTCTAAGTCAGGAACCAGCCAGTTATAGGGTGCACATTTCTGTCTTTTTAGTAAGATTCACAATACATCAGTTTATGTTGCCTTCATAAACAGATGGAAGGGGGCAAATATTACATGGATTAGAGATGTTTAAATTTGTTGCTGGGTTGGGGTGGAGATTGGCTATTCTATAAACTAATGGTATATAAAATATAGAGAGTACATTAACTTTAGAGCTGCACTTAAAGCGATTTCAGACGGTTAGAAACATACCATTGGTGTTACTGTGTGACCTTTGCTTTCTAAATCTTCAAGAAAGTGAATGTTTATTGGTTATTGCTTCTAAAAGGGGTAGAACAAGAGGTTGGTTACCTACAGGATGTGGGGACAAGGAGAGGTCAGACGTATTAAATCCTTATCTATTTGATGGTAATGGTAATCTTCATCCATATTCCTGTGTTTGAATAGTGTATGATTGATGCCTCCGGTGGGCCTTGATTTATCAGATATTTATCCTGAACTAATTGTAAGGCCTGGTCTTTGTACTGTGTTACATTGGGTGCCCACCATTCATCCTTGGCTGTTAAATTTGTTTTCTTGTAAATTGTACTGTGTGTGCTGTTGTTGCTGGACAAATTGAGTGTGAAACCAAGTAACTGTGCCCTTGCTCTTAGAACTACAATTGCTTAGTGTTTTGTATTGAGGGTATATTGGTTGGTATGTTTTAGGTTAATATATCTATACCAATCAACATGAGAACTGCTCTGTTAATCGGTTTGCAGCAGCATAGGATCATATCCCAATAAATTTGCTTTATTTTCTTGTTGATCCTGAAGGATTTAACATCCTTTTATCTTGTGGAATGATGGGCATAAATCTGAATGCTGTAAATAAAGGCAGTCATTGGCAGTAAATTTAATATACCTTTTGTTGATGACAGGAGCTGCACTGAGATGCCTATATCTAGTAGGGTGACTTTCATTGGTTTCAGTGCTTTTTTTACTGCATTGCAAAACTAAAGTCCTGAAACAGTGTTCTTGGAATATGACAATTTTTAGGTACCTTATTGCCCTGGAAACAACTGAATAATTATATTTTATGATACAAATGTCTGCAGGGGATAAAAGAGGAAGGGAGAAAATGTTTCATGATTCTTGTGCTATAGTAACTTCTGATTTTGCTTATTCTTACCTGTATTCTCTTCCTCCAATTGTTCTCTAGTTTTAGTAACCTCTATGAAGTTTAAGGCTTAATGTTGCCACCACCACCCTAACTTGCTGCCCTAGGCACTTGCCAAATATGCCTTTGAGCAGTATCATAATAATTGTGGAACAGGTAAAACAGGAACTAATCTTGCTTTTACTGGCTTATGAATGAGGAAATTGAGGGCCTTTGGTTTCACAAATCTGCCTAGTTTTTGAAATCTTTGGTGGCTTGCTAA
Source organism: Pyxicephalus adspersus (assembly GCF_032062135.1). NCBI lineage: Eukaryota > Metazoa > Chordata > Amphibia > Anura > Pyxicephalidae > Pyxicephalus > Pyxicephalus adspersus. The sequence continues at coordinate 85,611,503 of NC_092858.1, read as the reverse complement.
TCTGTATGAAAGTTCATGATCTATGTAACTGGACTGATTAGGAGCAAAGTTAAGGTGTGTACACACTTCCAATTTTAATCGAACGACGAACGATCGATTGGGCAAAAATCGTTCGTAAAAAAAGTAACCAACGACGCCGACGAACGAGGAAAGTCGTTGGAAACGAACGACCGGACCGGCGGATCGGATTGGACGACGATCGTTGACCATCGTTCGTGTGTACGATCGTTCGTTGATCGTCCATGGTCTGAGCATGCGTAATGAACGAACATTCGTTCACTTCCTGTCGTGCACATAGTTCCTCTATTGCTCAAACGATCGTATCTATTGTGTGTACAATATCTACGAACGATCGTGTCGTTATCTGTATGTGCAGGATCGGTGCTATACGATCGTTCGTAGATATCGTGCAGGGACGTTCGTCGTTCGTTTTCCAACGATAATAATTGGAAGTGTGTACGTAGCTTTAGACTAAGTCATGTCTAATCTCTATCCCTTAATTTTGGGTAGTTGTTTGAGTAAAATACACATTTCTTTGTGTTAAGTCACTCACTTATAAACAATATAAACCCTTAAAGTGTACAAAGAATACATGTATGCATATTTTAGGTGAATATCTATAAGTATTGAAAGAGAAATATCTGAATTTAAAATGATTATTTCCACAGTAGCTGTTTTTGGTTTTGTATCTTTTGATAGACGTTTTATTCTCATCCTGTTTTAGCTTTATTTCTGCGTTAAAATATGATGGTAATATAAAAGTAATCCGAGAGAATATTTTTCAGTGCCAGAAAATGTTGAGATCTGTTAAATAGTAAGTCTAAGTCACAGATTTCTAGGATCTACATTGCAACTGTCTTTGAAAAAAACTGTCTTTGAAAGAGCCACATGTGAAGTATAGACACATACCCAAGGAAGTATGTGCCTTTGAAAGCTATTGTTGAAAAAGGTAACTGTTTTAGACAGACTGCTGAGCAGGTACAATGCTATTTTTAAGAAACATGGATTTTCACAGTAGACAAGGCTGATTAGCTGCATTTTCTCAAGACTGGCTATGCTTTGTAAAATGTAAATCCTAAATAATCTCTAGAGAGCCAAGGAAAAAGTCTCAGATCCTTCACGAAAGAAGCACATCAAGTAGGAAAGAGTGTTAAATGAGCCAATGGGAAGTACAAAATGTTAAAGTACACTCTTTCTTTTATAATAAAGCCCAGGTTAATTGTTTTAGTAAAACAGAAGGGGTTTAAATTAATAACAGAGTTTGCTATGCTACATCTCCAGGTCAAAAAGCCAGTCAGCTAAACAGTGAAACATAAGAAAACCTCATGAACTCCGCTTACAATTTAGAAAAACCTTGGCATTCCTAATAAAATGTTGACTTGATAGAAATAAAAAGAAAATTCATAAAATAACTTTTTTGTAAAACATGGTGTCAACTTCCTAAATCTCATAACTATGAATAAGGTTTTTAGCTTTAAACTGAAAATCATTTGAACACCCAAGTCAGATAAATAATAACAGCAAAGCAATCGGACACTAGTCGTTGAAAACATTTGTGTTGTCCAGATGCTAGCAAAGCCTACAGAGCACATATGTATAGATAATGAATTCTACAGGTATGTTAAATATTTACTTGTATGTGGTTGATAACTTTAGGGTAACATATATATCTTATTTTAAATTATTTTATGGTGAAGATCAAAAGAGAGTACAAAGAACAAAAAGAACATTGGGTTAACATTAATAACAGATTGAAAACTGTAGTCAAAACAAGTAGGAGACTAGGCAAAAGAGGAAAGCCATAAAGAACATTTTGTGATACAATGTAACATTAACAGTATGCAATAACAGTGTGCAACCTGGTGAGGAGCTCAAGGGTGAGTTACCAGGGGACTGGTTACCAGGTTACTGTTAGGGGATGGGAGAAAAAAAGTATGCCAAGGTATTGGGGAACAGAAGTTGAAGGAGGGTAGGGAGAGGTTTTTCGGTGGAGGTCTAGCAAGAGCCAACCAAATAGGAGAGGAAATGAAAATCAAGGTTAGGCTTAAGGAGCTTTGTGTATTATATTGTCCTGTAATTTTCACCTTGGAAAAGTAAAAATACTGTAGAATTCCAGGCAATACACTGGTAAGGACGTGAAGCATGACGCAACTGGGTGTTTGCCAGGGAAGTAGGTGTTTGATTAAGCAGGGCAACTGGGTCCCTGTGGGATTGGTTTATGAAATAAAGTAAGCAAAAGAAGGTAGCCACTGAACATTGCCCCAATATATGTAGCATAGTCCCAGGCAGAGTACATTCTTGAAAGTGGAATAGCTTGGGACAAACCTATCAAGTCTGGTGGGCACCAGGTGCTATCAGTTAAGTGTTTGGTCATGTATTTCCAGGGCCTGGGCGTTCATTAGATATAGCTTGAATGAAAGCTAGATTTGTTGCCAGATCCCCCCCAACATTGCAGTTACCAGTTACTCCTCTCAGTGGACTGTGGGTCCCAGTAGATCTGTGGGTGATGAAAAGGGAAAATTCAATTCCCCTCTCTGATTGGCCCTGGATATTCAAATTCAAAGGTTGGATTCAATCCTGCAGTAAAAATAGTTTTCAAATGAAAGATTAAATATGGGTGGTTGGTATGAATTGTCTGAAATAGTTCTGTTCTTTGCACATTTTAAAAATGTGTTTTTTGTTTGGTTTGTTAAAGAACACAGCTCTATAAATTCCATGGTAGTATAACCCATGGTATGATTCCTTAGTGAACCAAAACCATTTTGTTGAACAGAAAAAAACAAGGTGATAAAAACAAGGTGTAAATGTAACACAAGGATTATATAATTAAAACTTGCTAAAGTTGTCCATAGTACAACAATTTAGCTTTGATTTGTGCTTATGCCATCAGAGGGACTTGATCTTAGTATTTGTGAAAATGAAAGTTAGGGCCAGTGTAGCATATTTCACACCAGACATGCTCAGTATTGTACTTTCTGCCTCCATCAGTATTTCTCACCAGCTTTTTTTCAGCCAGCATTCCAGCAGAGGTTGCTCTGGGTTCCTCCGGAGTGTTGGAATAATCCCTTTCTGAGTACGGCATCAGAAGAATTTCCACTGTCTGTTTTTTTTTCTGGCTATAATATTAGTTTCATTTTATACCTGTTACTAAAAATAAGTTTGCCATGTAAAGGAGTCAAGTACATTTACTTATTTATTTAAAACTCTACAATCAATTTATCACACAAATGTGCAGTAAAGTATATATTTTGGCCTGGGGGTGAAAGGTGTCTCTAACATCTAAAAACTTTTTCAGGGGTTCCTTCATGGTAAAAAAAAAAACAAAACAAAACACAATAACAATGTTGCACCGTACACCTTTTGATGAAACATTCTTCATATTGGCATTCTAAAACAGCATGCTATTTGCTCAAGTTTAAACCAAGAAACTAAAAAAGAAATACATGACTCTATAAATCTGAATAATACATTTTAGGATGTAATTAATGTCAACCTGGGTAAAATTGTGGTCTTGTTTGATACAATAAATTTACTTAATGCAGAGCACATTGGACCAATAAGCACTTACTGAGTAAAAGTTTAAGCCATAACATACATAATTTAAGTGATTTATTGTCACTGTTCTGAACACTCTAGTGAAGAGATAAATCCCTCAGTTGTTATATTCGGATCTTATTTTTTTTATAGTTACAGCACTTATCTTGTATAGAAAAAAAATATGGACAACATATCCAGCTCTTTTATTCCTATTTTCCCTTATTGACATACTTTTGAACACTAAATATATGTAACAGTAACTATAAAGTTGATTTTTTTTGCTTCAATGTTTTTTTCAGTCTTTTCAAAAAGTACAACAAATATCTTGCCAGGAATCTTGCAAACCGAAAGCTTCCTCTGTTATTTGCCTTTGCTGCACTCCTAACATGTCCCAATGTCTTTCTGTAGACTACACTTCCCTCCTTCCCACATAATGAGGTTAGGGAGAGGGGGTGTTCTGTAATTTTAAAAAGAGCAGCTAAACTAAGAATTACCTGCATACCAAGTTTTTTTGTAATCAAGAGTCTGTGTTGTCACCACAAAACCTTTGATTTGTTTGGTGCTTATCAAAATAGATTAAGGCGAAACAAAACTGACAATAGTAAGGGTAACATATAAAAAAGTATAAAAGCTCAACATTTAAATTTTTGAATGTTAAGGCTACTGAAAATGTGTTAATAATATATAGTATATAAAATGTAAAAACGTTTTGCAAGAAATAAGTAGTCTAAGCTAAAGAATCAAATTGCTGATGAATTTACTGATTATCTCCATCTCATCCACTACATTCATTCCTTGGTAGCCCTTTCTTGACCAGCATAAAGATATTATTGAGCTTTCACCAATTAGTCAACATAAATGTTTCATTTAAAAAAAATTGACAGCAAATTTAGGATTTCTTGAGTACATTTCATAACATTTGACAATCGCGGGACATGTATTAACTGCCATAAGAATTTAATTACTGAAGTCTTGCTATCTAAACCCCTAAAAAATAATAGTCCAAAAAATGTTCATTCATCTAATCCCTCAACCTCTAGAACACCCTCAATGTCTTTGCTCCCTTTCACCTTACTCATTTTTTCCCTTTGTTTAGTGTTTCCTTACTTCCTGTTCACTACTAATATTGTAGGCAAAGGATCTTTAAATCTACATCCTGATAGCTGGCAATGCCTATTCCTCTTTGAAATATTTTATTGATTCATAAACCTCTTGTGTGAATTACCTAACATGGACATAATATTTATTTGTGCTTGAATTGGTATTGCTTTTTCTTGCAATCTAATAATACATTTAATAATACATTAATAAATTTATTAAGAAAATAAAGAAAATAATTTGTATAATATAGGACTTCTGAAAGATAACTTAGGCAATACTATTGTATCGGTATGGGAAAAAGCAAGAACTGTGAGATGCAAAGCTTCATCTGTTTTCTCAAAAGGACTTTGCAGTACTAGATAATGTGGTAGAAAGATGGTCAATGTATTCCCCATTTAAGATTACTTATCTTATGCAGTAAGAAGTGGAGTTATGTCTAAAGCTACGTACACACGGCAGATTTTTATCGCCTGATAATCGGCATCAGCCAAATATCGGGCGAAAATCTGCCGTGTGTACAGTCGGTGTCGTTCATCGTCCGAACGACCGTCCTGCCGGATCCACGGACGATGGACGAAAACTGATCCTAATGAAAGGGAAGGGGGAGAGCGCGCAGCAGGGTGCCGCTCCGTCGCTCTCCCCCTCCCCTCTCCATAGAGCATGAACGGTGCTGTATGTACAGCACCGTTCATGCATCGTGCAGTCCCTTGTCGTTGGAAAGGATCGTGAAAGATCCTTTCCAACGACAAAAATTGCAAGTGTGTACGCAGCTTAAGTGAAATTAAGATAGATAAGACACCTAGCCCAGATGGCATATATCCCAGTGTGCTAAAGAAGTTAGGCCTAGTAATTGACAGGCCACTGTATCTTATTTCATTTTACTCTTTTTTTAACTGGGTCAGTTCAGCAAGACTAACATATAACCGATGTACCATTTTTTAAAAACGTTAAAAAAAACACTGGCATTTGGATAAGTATGTATAAATATACTCTACCTATACAGTGGATAATATTCATAAATTCATACATTTATGCTGTCCTAATGCATGATGCTTGCAGCTAATGATGTCCATAGTTAAAAGGAAAAACTATAGAACCCTGTGGGGCAAAACTGCCCATAGTTTTCCCCGAGGTTACATTTTTTGTTACAAATATTGTATTGAAATTTTTACAAAATACAGAAAACCTAATTTTGTACAGATTACTACACTGTGGGAAGACATAACAGAGTACAAAGTAACCAGTACTGATCTAAAAATGGTAATATGTACATATCAACATTACATAATGAAAAACAGTGAAAACATATCATTGGAACATATTCAACTCTGAGGTTAAATTTTACCTTCATCTGGACCCGAACTGTTTATTTCAGTTATGTGTGAGACTGGAAACCCATTTCCAGTAGCTGTGAAGAAAAATGTGTTCTCTTGCTGTTGAACACACAACCATAGAGAGCTGCTGATCTGTACTTTTGCCATAACGATAGTCAACAATGGTAGGAAAAATCAATACCATGTATACTACAGTGAACTGTATACTTTGTTCCTGTTAAATGATTACTACTATTTCTTTTTAGAGTTTTGTTTTGTATTTGTTGTTTTTTTAGAGGGGGTAGGGGTTATATGTTGAGTAAACCCAATTCTCTAGCTGAAATCTTATTTCCAGGCACAATTTTATTCATCATCCTTAAATTTTCTGATTTAACTAGTCTAATATAATAGAAGTGGAAAGAAACTCCCAATAAGAAAAAGTGTTGAATGGCAGGCTTTGCACAACTCAGTTTACAGTCCAAGCACCATTCTTTGTTGGGGTAAATTACCCCCTGTGCTCATGTGGTAGGGTTATGTCATCCTGACCTAGTCAGAGAAGATGATCAAAGACTGTGAACTTAGATGAGGATCAGGAAAAGGTTAAAGCATTGGTAACAGTGACAACAGGCCTGCCATTATGCTATTTGCACATTATGGCAAAAATATCCAGAGTGGTCACTAATTTTCACTTTAAAAAGCCTAAAATGAGATATCACTTTTTAGTAAAAAGGTTTGTGACTTCCCCAAAGCCTGTGAAGAGCATGGGGTCTTGATCAGGATCCTCTATTCTCCTAACAAAATTTCATGTGAACGTGGAAAACTACATTGCTCATGATTTGTACCTTGGGTTGGGCTTTCACTTAAATAAAGCATCTGGGTGACCAGAACACTGCTGTTGATAGCAACAAAGGAATTGCTTTCTGTGTACAATATTGGTACCAAAAAAGTCATGTTAATTAGATCATACATTAGTGTTAGGGTTTTGTGTTGCTATTTTGAAACATAGTGACTGCTTTATCAGCAGCCTGAACAGTCAAGCCCTGTGACCTGTTACGCACACACACACACACACAGACAATAAATGGGGAAAAGGGGAAATAGTTACTTCACACACACATCCATTGGGGAGTTCTAAATATTCTGGACTAAAGTGCAGTTTTTAATTACTAAAACATACAGTATTTAGTACAGTATAAGGTAGTTGTAGTAATACCTCATTGCTATTCAATTTTTTCTGCAGTACTTCCTGAATGTTTTAGCTTGTTTTAGTGGTTACATACAATGAGATGTCTGCTGTCAAGTATTTTTTTTACAACATGTTAAATTTTACACCTAATGTTGCAAAAACACAGAAGTAGAAATTATATTTATAATATTATTGTTATTTTACCAGTCATGATAATCACTAGTACCTATTACTGCTGTAACTGAAGCCTTGTACATACTGGATGGCAGGCAGTGTGAGAATATAATGCAAACAAAACAGGGAGCCACTTAATAAAATCTTCATGTTTTCAGAACATACAGTATTTATCCCGCACTATATCCATCAATCTCTTTGGCATTTTCTCATTTTGTCATTTAATGATTGATTACACACCTGAAAAGTCGATAAAACTCAGAATAAATGAAGGGCGATTAGCGACAAAACGGGACAGAGGGTTGATTTTCTGCAGTTTTTACTTTGAAAAAAACATTAACTGAGACAGTGTGGGTACAGGGAAATTGTCCAACTGAAACAACATTAGAAATATACTAAGCAAATACCTGAACAACAATATTCCTTGACTGCAGTTGTAAATCATTTTAAACACCTCTGACAATGCAAACTCTGTTATCATATGCTGTTATCGCCATCTAAATAAAATCCATCACAGAATACCAGTAGTGGGCATAGAGTGCATAAAGCCACAGTGCATAGATTGTCTGTGTTCCCTTACTTTTTATAATTTTTTAGATTTTTTTTATGTTGCCACCTAGTAAGTCTATTTTTTCTTACTAGAATTGATATAGTATATAGTAGTGTTCTCTTTTACCAAATGAACCATTGAAATAACTTTCAGATCTCACTGGTAGTGACCCTTAGAATGGTGGTTCATGAGGGAAGTGCCCCCTTACACTGATGGTCAGTAAGAGACAAGCCTCACTGCAATGATAGTCAGTGGAAAATGTTTCTTACATTGGTGGTCATTGAGATGAATGCCACCAGTATTTATAAGACCATTGGTGTGAGTGGTTAGTTACCTAAAGGTCCTCCACAGTGCAGCACTCTGCACTGTGGCCTTTGCAGCGCTAGGTCCCAGGTTCAAATCTTTGCCAGGACACTATCTGCATGGAGTTTGCAGGTTCTCCCCGTGTTTGTATGGGTTTCCCCTGGGTTCTTCGGTTTCCTCTCACATTCCAAAAACATGCAGTTAGGTAATTGGCTTCCCCCAAATTGACCTTAGATTGTGGTAATGATATATGACTATGGTAGGGACATTAGATTGTGAGCCTGTTTGAGCGACAGCTAGTGACATGACTATAGACTGTGTAAAGTGCTGTGTAATTTATCAGCACTATATAAATACTGGATAATAATAATTTATCTACATAAAAATTCCTTCATCCTTTGGTATTTTAAATGTACTGTTGAAAGCAATTTAATAAGTTCAGAAATATTGGTTTATCTTATCAGGCATGCAGTAAGCTCATACCTTTTTGTAGTGAGCTGACAAAAAAGTACCTCTGCTGCACTGAAATATCCAATTTTCTCAGCCCTACCCAAGGTAGTTCTGTGAATTACAAAACCCCTTCCTCCTATGTATTGCTGATATGGAAAGGGAAAGGTTTTCTGCCGTCTCGAAACACTTCTTGTTCAGTTAACAAAGCTGCTCCTCCTTAGAAGTGCAGTGAATGAGCAGTGTTAATGGTAAGCTCACCAGGTAAAAATAAAGCTTCATCAGATGAATAATGTTATACTATTACAGAAGCAGTTTACTATTTATTCTAGATGGGCATTGCTGTACAAGCAACAGAAATCTATCATTTGACATAAACAAGGTCAAAACAGACATCAGCATGCACAGGAGCACATTCTTATTAATTTGTGATTTTCTGTGCTTGTTCTATCCTGTGCTGTATTTTATTAACAGCTCCAGTGATCCATATAGAAATATGAAGCCTGTCAACAATGTTTAGAAGATGAAGATCACCAATTATTCTGAAGTAGCCATTAGGTTGCATCTGTTTTTTTATCTATGCAGTGGGGCTGATCTTTTACTTTTGGAAACAGAAGATGGGAGGTATTTTAATTTCTAACCAAACAGATGTTTTTATTTAGAACCAATCTAAACGGTTTATTGGTGCTGGTGAGACTGCTCCAGCTAGACAGGGTTTACCTAATTAGAGTATGCAGAATGAAAATCCAAACCGAAAAAGCATAAAGAACCCAATACTAAACTGAGTACATGAAAACTTTTGTTTGTCAAATGACTAAATAAAACAGACAACACATTGTCTGAACACTTCACCATCATCAGAGTTTAAATGTGTATTATCTTAAATGGACTAAGCCTGTGTATACACATGTAATTTTCCTTGTTGGAAATGATCTTTCGCAATTTTTCCGCTGTGCTCTTTTTTTCCTCAAGCGTTCATGGATCTGTTAGGATTGATCCATAAGTGACGTTAGGTGACAGCTGTACACATATCAGATTGTCATTTGAGACAAGCACATTTTTATTGGCAGAAAATCATTTGACGTGTGTACATACCCTTATTTCGCACAATCATCAAATTAATATGGAGTTTGCTTAAATTATAAAGTTCCTGGAATGGATCGGCTCTAACATTTTAGAAAACGTGTTTCATTTTTTTGCAGCAGTTCTAACTGCTGTTGTTTGATGACACAAAAATGAGAAATGATTTATGCATTTATGCTGCATATTTCATAACTCAGAAATATTGGGGGTGGGAGAGGTGGCATAGTACACATAAAACCCCTTGAAATAAAATTAGTTTTAGAGTTCAGGGAGACAGACGCATGAAAAAATAATTTCCAATGTATTGTAAAAGCTGCTAGTACTGAAATGTTTGCCTATATACTTTGTTTTTGCTATTTCTGTATTTTTTTTCAGGTTCCCTCACACATTCATATTTGAATTCATCCTATAAAGATGAATTGCTTCAGGGAAATTTCTTAAAGCAAAGATTATCCAGAAATGGTTATGCTATTATGTGTATTGATTTTCGTTTATTTGATTTTTCATTGATTTTGCTAAACTCATGCTTTAAAGGCAATGCTCATGTAGTATTGTGCTTTAATTTTCTCAATAGTTTATGAAGGTTTCCTTTTAAATAGGAGTGTACAGTAGGTTTTTTCCATATTCTGCTCAGCACATTTTATAACTAAGGACAAACTTTCCTGCCAAAAAGGATTGCCTAACAAAGATGCCCTTGTGCTCTTCTGATGTTGGCACTTTTGACTTCACCCAGCTTTCTTCCTGTCTTTCTTTCAGTCTTTGCCCATCTTCATTGCCTTATTTGAGACAACACAAGTTCCACCTATGGGCATAGGAGTTACCTTGTCCTGTTACAGAATTATGCTAAAAATTTACCAGCGCATGTGTGCCTCACTGTACTCAGCAGCTAAGTGATCTTTTTTCAAACTAAGAGGTTCTAATTTTTATTATTTTAAACATAATTTTTACTTTAAGTTATTTTATGGAGTCTGCATTGCTTGCAGCAATTTTATTTAGTCAACTTCCAGGATGGAGAAGAGTAATGCTCATAGCTTGCAAATAATATTTAGTATAGGAAGCTGACTTACTAGATGCACATATTGCTTGGCTAAAAAAAAAAGAAAATTCTTGGGTATAACCAGAAATTCTCTTTAACTTGTTACAGTGGTCTGATTTATTAAAGCTTTCAAAGACTGGAGAAGAAAGACTATTTCTGTTTTATTGTTTGGCAAATGTTTTCAATCTTTGACCAAATCCATTCCAGGCTTGCTGGAACTTTACTTCACTATATACAGTATTAGAGGTGAATGAAAGAGAAAAAAAAAGAGTTGAATCAATAAACCTTGGACAGCATGAGGGCAGTCTGAATCCATTTTTCTGTTATAATTAGGCTGAGAAGACAGGTGAATTGTAATGCCACAATGAAAAAATGAGTCTAACTGGGACTAATTTATGTCATTTAACTTAGTTTACAGTCACAATATGAGAAAAAGATCCTTAGAAGTTAGGATCCAAAGTCAAAATAGCTCCCATTGAAACTATCCAACTACCATGCTTCAATATACAAATAAACATAAACAATACATATAGTGCACATAGAATACCCTAAGCAATTACTAAAGTAGATGTAAAACCTAATTATGTAAAACCTAACTAAATAAATTTAGTTTGATTAATCACTGTTTACCATAAACAGTTCCTATCTTTTTAAATAAAATATCTTTTTGCTGTATCCCACTTCTCCTGATCTCCTGCGGGGGGGGGTGGCTTCCTGATGGTGACAACAGCGGACAATGCCTGTGATGATGTGTTTTAAAACAGCCAATTAAGCTGGAGAAAAGTAGTGAGACAGGGACAGAGTACTGTCATACTAAACCAGGAAAGGCCTGAGCAAGGAGCTTCATGGCAGATGCACCACCTAATATTTTAACAAAAGTTTCAGTTTTAAAAATTTTAAAATTACTTTTGAAATGATATTAACATGTCAAAGCGTCATTGAAAATGTAGTGATTACGTTTACATATGCTTTAGAAATGGTAATGGAAATTTTAATGGCTATGGCAAACCATATGTTATGGCGGTACGTGGCAGTCCACCATATTCCACAATCTTCTGTGAGAGTCAGCAGCTTTCTAGCCCAGACAGCCTCTGACTTTCTGAGAATAATTATTATTACCTTTCCTAGCAGTAGCTGGAAACCTAAAACATTCTGCTTTTAAAAGTAGGCTTCCTTGCCTATTTATCATTATATGGGTTAAAGTTGGACACCCAATTTACGTATTTTAAAAATCCCATCAAAAGCTGTAACAGTCCATACTCCCTTTATTATTCCTTTCATCTAACAGCGCGAAGCAGAACATCAAGCCGGGGAATTTTTCTATTCTCCTCACGTCGTTCAGTCATGCTGATCTTCAAAGAGAGCTTTAAAATTTTACCTTCAGGCCATATTTATGCGAGCATGAATCAGAGCTGCACCAAATGAAATAATCCTTTTCTCCCTGTTACTTGTCACCGAGCTTTACTGGAGAACATTCATTCCAATACTACATAAAAGTTCATGTGACATGTGACTACAAATATTTGATTGTTTTTTCATAGGTAAATAAGGTGATCAGACTCATGTTTTTGTTGCCTAGAAGTAATATTGTGGGCTTAAAAGTAGCAGTAAACCGAAAACATTCCAGGATTCCCATTGATTGATTTCCTGTGCTGAAGACACACAAAGAAATGACAGGAAATATCTTCATAGTAATGGGAAATTTTAACTGGTATTAAACAGATGTCCTCATTGGAAGATTACCCATCATCTCCTTTTCTAGGGATAGTTCTAGAGTTTTGGATTTCTTTATTTTTTTTTCCTATCACAAGGATTACTAGGACTATTTGGATACATTTCACTAGTGAAGTTGTAGACAGTAACATCAAGCTTACAGGTTTCAACAGCTACCCTGTTTCATCCAAAATTAAAAAGAATCCAAATCCAGTAATCATGTATCTGCTAAACATGTAAAAGTATGCATTTGTATATGATGGTATAGACATTTCATGTGTATATTAATTTCCTGTAATACTCCACATCTCCACTCCACACTCAAGACCCAAACTAGGAGTGGGAGCCATCATTTACAGCATAGTGCTATTTGATAGCACCAGGAGCTTGCCAATAAGGAATAGGAGCACCGGGAGGGGGGTAGATAGCTGAAGCATAAACTTCAGTCCCTTCCCACTGATCCACAAAGAGGGAACCCCACTGTCCCCCCAGCGTACTGTCACTTAGCATCAGAACATATGATAGTACAGGAGCAAGATAAACATTAGACACAGATGCAGAATACAAAGGACTGAAAACAAGGAGCAACATGATAGCAATGTGTATCACTACAGTCACAGTATAATCATAACCTGGAAGGAGATATGGATAAAGTATATCAAGAAAAAAGGCTATTCCAGGTCCTGCAAGAAAGTCTGCAGAGGTGGTGATGACCGAACTAGATGCTTTTGCAAGGCTGGGAGAGCTAGAGACCAGTTAGACTAAACAAAACCACAAGAGCCAGTGGCTCCATTATGAGATACAACAATAAGTAATAAGGTGCAGGATTAGGTATCCTCTATTGCCCTCAAAATATTCCAGCATAGTAGTCCACAGTATTCCAGCATGTGGCAAGCCGGTGGCTCTAATAATCTCTTTTTATGACACCAAAAAATTCGAGAGAGCCAATTCAACTCAAAAAGACAGAATCTAGTCCAGGGATAGGTATCACTGCCTCAGATCAAAGAAATGACAAGGGCCACAATATGGAAAAGCGCAAAATGAATTGCAAAGAGGACATATTTGGAAAGTCCAATAACAGAGCTGAGGTGAGATTCCCAATGATTTTTTCTTTGTCCATAGGAGCGTGCAGTTAGGCAACCTGATGAAAGAAGACCATGAAGCTGTAGCATGGGCTATGTGACTCCATGCAGTCTACCAGGACTGTGCACTGGGTATAGCCCAGAGTGCAGCAGTTACAAAAAATATATTTACAGAGTAGAATTCTTTTGTGGTTCCAAGCATCCTGGATACTCTAGAAGACATTATAAGCTGGCACCACTTGGTGGTTTTTACAGCTGCAGTACTGACAGTACTCTTAAGGGTAAATTAATTAAAATAGATGCCCCTGTAAATGTGTGTGCACTTTATTGTGGATTTTTCACACTCTAAAAAAATGAAGAATGAAACATTTAGGAACTATGGGACTTTTTTAAACAACATTTTTTTTATTTTTACATTTTGCATTGAATTACAATATTCTATTAGTTGAACAAAAAAAATAACCATAACAACAGCTCAACAAAAAATAAAGAAAAATACATAAACAAAGGAAACAAAAACTACAATAAGAGTAATAAACAAAAAGACATACTCAAGTAAAGCCGTGGAACTTTTTAACTCATAAACCCCTGCAGTGTGGGGTCTAGAGGAGCTTTTGCATGGTACATCCTCTGCTTATTTAAAAAGCATTAAACATAAATTCTGGTAATGTACTGTATATTTATGCAGATACTAAATCTTTGTGAATTCTTGCAGCTAGATGGGTTTTCCCATCAAGTGCACTTATTAAAATTAGCAATGTTCACTTTGCAGCAAAACTCATCTCTGTCAAATAAAATAAACCAAAGCTAAAACACTTCCAGAGCTTTTACACCTTAACATGGCTACAGTTTTTCTAAGTATTTTACTTTCATGTAATTCTCTTCAGGTGGATCAGATGCAGGAAGCAATATGATTTTTAATACACAGGTATTTAGGGTTTAATAGTAGTTTAAATCAACAACCTCCATACAAGCGTAAGATAATAAAGCAGCTACCTATTCACTTGAAAAGTTTCGGAATTTAATGCTAGGTTGGTCTTTCACTACAGAGAGAACAAGCCATGATTGATGTATCTTCCTTAAAATCACGAGATAAGTTTGATGCAGCTCATCATTCCGCTCATGGCATTGTGTTTTGTCCTCAAATTAAGCTCGGCAATCAAAGCAATGTTGAGTGCTGTCATTTCTCTGACGTAAGGTATACCCTAATGTAATTGCTACATAATTGAGTTGAATTTCTAAACCTTGGCAGGTATTTAAACTTCCATTTATGTTTTACATGAAGACAAACACTTCACAGTTGTAGAGGTAATGAGTAGGGCTGATTTGCTATTGAGCTTTTTTTAAATTCATTAGGATGCAATGAAGAGTTTTACCAAAAAGAAAATATCTTTTAGGCACGTTGACACTAATAGAATTAATTAGATTTGGAATGGAATGCAGGTATTCATTTCATTTTTGTTTTACCACAAAATTAGCATGCTTCTCATCTTCATGTGTAATTTTACAAACATCTACAAACCTCGTATGGATTCAAAACATTTGCTAGCAAATAGCAAATTACTTTGAAGATATTTATTCCAGGTTTGCTGGATCACCCAGCTTCACTGATGAAAGTGTATCCTTTCCAGCCCTGGAGAGCTTTAATAAATTAGGCATATTGAGTAAGGTTGGTAAATTATTCACTCTTACATCTTATCTAGAAATTTATGAGAGCTCTTTGTATATCATACATTTCTTCTAAATGAATTGGCAGAGTCCTCCGCACAGCATTTGACATATTTATCATATAATACATAACATGTGTATGTATTTTCATGGCTATATATTGGCTCATAAGTTGCAATTTTTATAACATTTTGAGTGGTTTCAAACAAATCAATGCGACTGTAGATCAGGTAACAAAGAAAAGAAAAAGTGAAATGCTATCTCTATGCTTGAATATGTATCCAAGCTGCAGTGGTCGCACTGATAAAACTGCCAGGTTCTTGTGGTTTTGGACAAATGTTTGCAGGTTCTGGCATAGTGTCTTGAGAATCTGCAGAAAATATAATGCATTGGCTTTCCAATAAATCCCCGACATTCATTGCTCTTACTTAGTCATTTCAAAATATTAAATCTTTGCTACATCAAAGGACACTTTTTAAAAGGACAATTTTAAAAGATTCTGTTTGGTTCCATGTCACTGTAGGCATGCTTGTTTAATTCTTCTTAACCTTTTGTAACTTATTTTAACTTTGTACCTTTCTTTTTAAGATATTGTGGTAACATTGGTTAAAAGTGGGCTTTAGTTCTATCTGCCATATGTTCAACAATAGCTACTTTGGTGCCATGTAATTTTAGTGCCAGATTTATTGAAATGTTTATTTCTAAAGTTTTTTTCATATTACCCCCTATATTAATCACTCACTTTTTTTTGCAGAAGTTTATCTGTAAATTTTGTTTACTTCACACCGTTTAATTTCAGTAAGTTCTAGCATGTTCCCCAAGGCAAGATGTTGCATTAATAGATTGAGTGAATGTTTTTTTTTTCTGTGTACTGAATGCAATAAATATAGTTTCCTTAGAAATCCATGGGAGAATAGCATTTTAACAAAATGCTGTGGCTGTTTGATTTATGAAGCATTTTCTATTGTGATCTTGGTAACCTTTTGTTGTGTTTGTATACAAACAGTAGCTATGCAGAAAGATGTTTTCTATATATCTATATATGTCATACCTTACTGGATAATAAACTGTAGGCTAAATGTAAATAGTAGGTACTGTACATAAATATATATTTTGGAAATTTAAATACGTTTTGATAATTTTTACAGGTAATTACTCTTTGATTTTCACTCAAGCTTTAATTTCTATAGGGAGCTACAGGAAACAATTTTTTCTAAAGGACACATGTTTCATTCTTTTTTATTTTGTAAATTGATATAACTTTTCTGTGTCAAACTTATACAAACTAAAGTAAAATCAGTCTAAATTTAGTAGCACCATAAATGGTTCACCTTTATATATAGGCCATTTATTCATTTATAATCAAGAATTTTGTGTACTTTTTAACTTTTATATACCGTCCTAAAATAGAACTGTGCTCAGATTATAGACATACTTTATTATTATTGTACTATAGTACTGTATTACTGTTGAAGACACTGAACTTTGGATTTCTCCTGAGCTAATTCTCTTCCCCCCCAGAGAACATTTGCCAGTCTGCTAACCTTCTAATCTTTATTATAAATACAGGCCAACTAAGATTACATAGTTACAAAGTAGGTTAGGTTGAAAAAAGGTGACAGCATAGTGACACCCAACTGATAGTACTACAGCTTTTTTTTGCAATCTGAATTTGAGTTGTTCCACAGTACCTGCAATTACAGACTTTAGTAAGAGATTGTTATAAACTTTATTCATTCTTCGTTGAAATAGTGAATACATCAGGGAAACAAGTGTACATAGGAAAAATGAATGCACAATTTTAAATTGTTCAATGAGTTTCTTTGTGCTAGATTTTTGATTAAAGATTCATTAGATCTATACTGCTTGACTGACAGCAGTCAGGAAGTTTTTACGAATGGGTGACATCATGGTGCATTGAGTACATTGTATACCAGTTGACTTAATAATTTGTAAGGAAAACATGTGCATATAGAGTTTATATTCACATGCACACAATTTTTAATTTTTTTTTTCCACTATAGATTATTTAAAGGGTGTTCCTGTCAGTAGAGCACAGCCTATTTGGCTAAAGTTTGGATATCTAACAGGGTTTTTTCTGTGTTATTTAAAGAACAAAGTGATCAGTAAACAAAAAATGTAATCCCTCGAACAATTGTCTATATCAGTGAAATTTCACACAGTTCCTAGTGCCTAGGCACCAACTCTTCTTCTTGCCTTAAAGGAAAATGCTACCTACAGTTTTAATTTTTAGCTTTTAATTGGGCTATGTGAACTAAAAATATCTACCAATTTACTCTGCACCAATAATTGTTTTACAGCAGTAAATACAAATGCCAATAAATACTGTGGGATCCAATCTGCCAAGTGTTCATTTCAGAAAGTTATTGATTTACATTAAATATTGTGACAGAGGGTTGACAGGATATCTACTTTACAATCTTGCCTTTGCACAGATTTTCTGTTATTTTTGAAACAAAATTATTCTTTCTTGTCCGTATTTTTATTATTATTATTATTATTATTATCATTTTAGCATTATACCATTAAAGCTGTCACACATTTGACTGGTCATCCTAGGCAGCTATTTATTTAGGCCTCTATTTTTATTTATAATCATTTAAATAACCATCAACTTCGGCAACATGCACAGATGATAATACTTAAAATAGAAATGAAGGACATATAGAAAAAGCCCAGATCAACAGCTAACTTTGTAACAAAAATAGTGCTGGAATTGGATGAATATATCCATTACACACAGTAACAGTGATTCCAGAAATGCACTACTGAGCGTCCCTTCCAGTTTACCATACATAGAAGCAGAGTCGATGTTTATGTATGCACAGCAGTCATGGAAACAATAGAAAAGAAAGCCCTAAATAATATTTTTATCCAGTGGACCCTTGCTGCCATCCATTCATGGTTTCATTCAGTGCGTGCTCACCTAAATTGGGACACATAAGGCATATATAAAAATATATTTACTCAATAATTCAACACTGCAATTTGGAATGCATCCAGTTGCAGATTATAGTCCGGAGCGTCTAATGGTCCAAAAAATACGGTATATATTTATTAATAGATATATATTTATATATTTATATATTACAGTGTATACTGTCAAGTCAGTGACTCTACAATGACTTTCTTTTTTTGGTGATTACTGTATGTTAGAACGTGTTTTCCGCTCTCGTTATTTCCTTGCTTTAAAAACACCCACAAATGCCTATAAACACTGGCATAAACATTTATGAGGAGGTCAATGCAAGTCTTTAGAGGTGGTTTTGCAACAAAACCACCTGTAGAAGGGCATTGAGCTTCTAAATAACTGCTTGTAAATGCTACTGCCTGGTAAAAATATTAAAAATGCTTTTGAATGTTTGGAAAACCACAATTGTGAACATAGCCTCAGAGATCATTAAATTTAAACAGTGATGACACCTAACAGGAAAACTAAAAAACATGGATTGTTTGAGCTCAACCAATGGTGAGCACCAACAAGTGATACAATAGATAGTTTGCAATCTCTTACTATCTATGACAGGGAAGTTAGAAAGATGGCTATGCAGAAAATGCTCTTTGATGCTCATATTGCAACAAAGCATTTTGTAGCTCTCCAAGAGATTATGAACAATTTCTGTGTAATTATTTGCTTGTGTGTTTCCGTTGACCCAAGTCCTTGACAATGTCTTTGACTGATAACTAAGCATTCTTTTCGACTTTTGACATTGTCGTGATGAAATGTTCATCTTTGATGAGCTGCCAAATCTGTGGATCATCAAACACACCGGCCTTTTTTTTTCAAATGACAGGCTAGCAAATGTCAAATGAGGTACTTGAAACAGTCTCCTTCAGTTGGGAAAGCTTTAATGAACTGCTTCATCAGACCCAGTTTCATGTGCAGAGGCGGGAATATAATATTCTTTCCATCAACAAGTGGCTCATGTAAAATGTTTGGATCACCTGGTTTTAGGGCAGATCTTGGAGGCCAATTTCTTTCCACCCAAAGCCTCTCATGAGCTCTGCTGTCCCACATGCACAGTTAACAGGGATACTTGGTGTATCTGCGTTGCTGACCAAGAAAGAAGCATACCATTTTAAGTCTCTTTATGTATATTCAGTTGAGTTATAGATTAGAATGCCCAATTCCTCCATTAAACCAGGTATGTTATGCCAATACACAAAGCCACTGTCAGTTCTAAAGTACTGCAGAAATGCAATTTCTCTCGTTCGAAAGTATAATACCTTTTTTTTTTTTTTTCAAGTAAGTTTTTCCCACACAGTCTTGATGCTAGGAGTTCTGAAGTCTTCTTTGATATTCCCAAATCAAGTGCCAAATCACTCAACTCATGATGAATAAATCCCCTATCAACAGAGTCCTCTTCAATTTCAAACTCTTCATCATTGTTGTCACCTAGTTCGTCACAATATTCATGTTCTTCAAGAGAGGGTAGTGTAACGAAAACCGGCACTGGGATTTCATCTGAATGAGCCACTGGACGTATAGCTGATGGTAGACTACGATACTCTATGTTACATTTATTTTTCTTGTGTTATCCTGATGTTTTCACTATACAAAAGTAAGTCACTGAAATGATCTCCTGGCTCTCGCCAAACCATTGGTATACCAAATGGCATCTTATCATGTGTTCCCTTTGTCCACATCCGTAAACCCCCACATATAATACATCGTGAAACATAGGACTGTACCTTTGATCTAAGGCTTGGTATAAAAAAATCTCTCCTAATGAGGTCAGTGGTTGCCTGTGCTCCCTATGGCCAAGGCCATGATATTGTGCAATTAAAATTGGGGAGCTTGCAACTGGAATACATGGTTTCGCTTCTTTGCAGATAAGACCCGTATCAGGGTCTTGTACTGCACCTACTGACTGCCATTCTAACTCGTCACTACTTTAATGGATAATTTAATGGATCTAGGGAGGGCATTTGAACTGTTGCTGTCTGTCTAATAGCGGCCTCTTCCTTATCAGCCAGGGCATTCCCTTTAGCTATGTCCATTTGGAGGCCAGTATGTGCTTTACAATGGACAATAGCAACTTTGCTTGGTAATTGGATGGCGGCTAGGAGGTCGTGTACTAGGGTGGAATGCGAAATTTGCTTCCCATCTGCAGCTATGAAGCCTCTTCTCTGCCAAATTACCCCATGATCATGTACAACCCCAAAGGCATATTTGGAATCAGTGTATATATTTACATCTCTTCCCTCAAAAAGACAACAAGCTCTAGTGAGGGCAATCAGTTCAGCTGCTTGGGCTGACTGAAAAGGTATAGGATTCAATTCTAGAATAACATCAGGGAGATGAACCATAGTGTATTCCGCATGATAAGTGTTGTCATTAGGGCGGGAACAGGATCCATCCACAAAAATATCAGGTGCTCCTTCAATGGGTGTGGACTGTAAGTCAGGTCTAGGTGAGATGTGTTGATGTATGAGTTCAGTACATTCGTGGGGAGGAGGCAAATCATCCTGCTCTACCTTATATCCAAGTAGGGCATTTAGTATAGCCATTGGACCGAATTTGGGTGCTGAGTATTTAATATGAAGTTGAGGATTTCAAAGTAATAAGACTTCATAGCCACTCAACCGCTGTGCAGATATATGTTGGGTATGTATGTTTTTTTTAAGTAGGGCCTGGACATTGTGTGATGTATGTAGGGTGGTGAGGTGACCTAGGATGATAGGTGTGGCCATCCCAGCGACCATGGCACAGGCTGCCAGACTTTTGAGATGCGCAGGCATGCCCTGAACCTGTACGGGAACCACCTTTGAGAAAAAAGCAACAGGGCAGAATTTGCCTTCATGTTCTTGCGTTAGAACTCCCCCCCATGGTTTTACAACCCTGGCAAATAAGTGAAACATCACGCCATAGTCGGGTAGGCCCAAGCCAGGACTTGAAACCATTGCACATTTCAAATGACTATAAGCTTGTAACATTTCATCAGACCATTTAATAAAATCAGGCTTATCAGTCCTAGTGGCTTGTCTCAGAATATTATCATAGTAGAAACAATCTGCTATCCATTGGCGGCAGTAACCAATCATGCCAAGAAAAGTTAGCATATCTTTCTTGGTTTGTGGGCGGGCCAGACCCAGCACGGCGGTAATTCTGGCATGGCTGATTTTCCTCTCACCTTTACTGAGAACAAAACCCAAATAATCTACACTTTCCGTACACCATTGTAATTTTTTCTTTGCCACTTTATGTCCACATTCACATAACCACAGTAATAAGCTAACACAGTCTGCCTGGCGGGCCTCCCGAGTAGAACTACATATGAGGAGATCATCCACATATTGTAGAAGGACAGAACCATGAGGGGCAGTTCAAGGGCACAGTGTAGCTTGGAGGACAATGGAGTAGACTACCAGGGGAGTCTAGATAACCCTGAGGCATTCTACACCAAGTATACTGGCGATATTTAAATGTGAAGGCAAAGAGTGGCCGTGTCTCCTTGTCAACTGGGACAGAAAAAAATGCATTCTTGGGCATAGCTGATAGCTGATAGCAGATATGGCACATCTGGGACCACTGGGGCTATGGGTATGATCTGAGCGTTTACTGCTCTAGGATCCTGGACAAACCTAAATGTATTGTCAGTCTTCCCCACTGGGTTGATAGGTGTATTATAGGGGGGATAATTTCCTCCATAACCCCTGTCCTTAGGAATTCCATCAACATAGGCTCAATTCCCTTTTCTTTTTCTGGGGAAAGTGGGTATTGTTTAATGTAGACAGGTGCAGTGCCAGGCTTAAGCATTGCCTTATTTGGTGTACAAGAGATTAGGCCAACATCCTGGTCAGTAGTTGCCCAAACCTCAGGAGGGGCTTTATCAAGTAGCGGGTCCTGTGGTTGGCATTCTACAGAAATAATTCTATAGAAATAATTACTGTTTGGTACATGGATGAGCATGACTGAGGATGTGACATGTAGGTGTCCCATCTTACTAATCCCCAACTGCATCCTTATTAGAACAAACAAATCTCTCCCTAATAAATTCACAGGACAATTTGGAATAATCCTGAAACGTTGTGTGATCATTGACTGGTGATTGTATGGATGTTGGATCGAGAGAGGAGGAGTTTTATATGATCTTGTAAGTATCCCATTAATTCCCACAGAGGGCTCAGCTTTCTCTCTTGGACCACTATAATAATCCTCACATAAAGTGCTACAAGTCGCACCAGAATCTACAAGAAAAGGGAGAGGACGTCCCTCTATATTTAATACAATCAGTGTCTCCTAAACATAACCCCTTAACCATGTCCATATGGAAGGTGTCATTAGCCCCTTTCCGAGGGAATGGATTTAATACTCTTCATCCCCTCTATCCATCCTGTCATATTATCCACCCAGGGAATAACTAAATAGTAATCAGTCTGTGCCACAGACATGGGCTTCATAACCCTTACATGTTTCTTCTACATACCAAGGGAGTGGAAAGACCTTTCCTTGTATTGCACTCATTTCTTGTAACTTAATTGAGACGGAAGCAGAGCTGAACTCTTCCCAGGACTGGCTGTACTGAACTTGCATTCATCTTGCATTCACCAGTTTCTGGGTCAGCAGGTTTCCCCTCGCCAGAGTGGTGGGGCGTCTTACGGTTCTCCAGGACACACGCACAATAAAGTTAGTACAGTTTTCACAGTATTGTTTGCTGCTTACCTTCAGCACAAAATGAAATTACTTAACGCTTCATAACATCATAACATAAAAGAGAGCATTAGAAAGCGACAAATAAGAAGCGGTAGAAATTGGTTGACAAGAGAAACCAGGGTGCAGACATTAGTTAAATTCTTCCATAAAGAATTCCTCTTTTAAATTCTTCCCTAAAGAATTCCTCTATTTAGACTTGGCCAGTAGACTATTTAATTCTGGGGACTTCCCAAATAAGTCCACAGTTTAGAGTCTGTCTTCCCTAGATAGATACTTTCCCTTTCAGTCTATCTTAAGTGGATTCAGGATAGAAGCAACAGAGAGTCTCGGAAAGGATCGGAATTCCCCTAAGCCTCAAGGCAGGGACTTTCCGTTCTCACCGAATTCCTGTGTGCTCTATCCTGGAACGAGCCCCCAGCTGAAAGGATCTGCTTCAACTTCTAGTTCCTCGAATGCACCCTGACTTCTCCTTCACCCACAGAGACAGACGTCTGTAGAGATATCCCAATAACACACACGCACAGTATGGTCTTAAGTATATTCTCTAATCTTTATTCTGACAAAACGGTCTTTTTATACATACAGGATACAAGGGTTTGTCGTTATTCACGTACAGCTGTTTACGTTTTGGCCATATACAGTGTTATTTCATACATTGCAAGGCATACAAGGCATTCCTAAGAATTTAGAATTTTCACCATCTGGTTACAATTAAACTGAGTAGATAGAAGAAGAAATACAACTCCTTATACAAGTATATGGCTCACATTAGCTCTAGCTAAACAGTCCTGTAACAATACTTATTTACCCCTTCAGGTAGGAGGGGGGAGGGAACAATGGCAGTAAGGGAGGGTAGGTAAGGTGAGGAGGGGGAGGGAGCGTGGATATGCCCATAGAGCACCAGGAACCTAAACATAAGGATGAAGTAGTCATATATAGTCTGCCGAACACTTAGAATCATCCCAGTAAAACCAGGTACGGACCAGCCTACGAAGAGGCTGATCTCCTGATTTCATAAGCTCTTCGATGTATTTTATATCATTCACCCTGGAATTCCATTGCTGTAAAGTGGGTGGAGTAGATTGCCTCTAACATAATTGTAACATAATTGTATCCAACAGCGTGGGATACAGGCTTTGGCTGTGTTTAGTAGATGGCTTAGCAAAGAGGTTTTATAACGTTTCCTCGACAGCGTCGACTCATGAAGCAGGGTGAGCTCAGTTATGGAGATTCCTGTTAATCTGAATACAATCTCCGCCACAACCGATCAGAACAAAGTTAAAGTAGGACAGCTCCAAAAAATGTGTAATAAAGTACCAGTGTGCTGTCCGCATCTCCAACACAACGGTATGCGGATACATTTTTGCTAACCGGTCGGGGGTCCTATACCATCCTGTAAGTAATTTGTAATTTGTCTCCTGATATCGGTTGCTAATCGAGGCCTTATGCCCATAGTACAGTATGCTGTCTTTTTGGTCATTTGTAAACTTAATGTTGAAGTTCCTCTCCCATTTAGCTAGGAAGAAAGGCTCAGGAGTATTGCGGGACAACAGCTGCAATTTGTATACATAAGAGAGTACCCCTTCTCAGTGGGTCTCCAGTTGCACATAAACTATCCAAAGGAGCAAGGGGACGAAGGAATTGCTGTGCCAGTGGCAGCGAAGAAACAAAATGTTGGTACTTTTCTCCACACATCTAAACAGGGAAGGGAGTGATCCGTTTGAATTTGTTCAACCTTACACCATTTAGGAGGTTGGAAAAAGTGGGTCTCCCTATAGATATCATTCTCTATCCAAATCTTGAAAATCCAGTCTTACTGGTAGGAATACTGGAACCCAGTATTTTCCATGAAATTGTTCTTAAAATAGTCTGAACAAAAAGGGTTCTCTATAGTATTAAGCACATATATTGCAGAGACTTTTTAACTAGTTTTTTTTAAATGATAGGACCCGATAGATAAAACAAATGTGGTTTTATCATTTGTTTAGATACATTCTATCCAAAATATCAAAGCTGATTTTTGCCAGTGTTTTACATAATAAATTTTAATATGAAGTATATTATAGCACCCAGATCAGCCCAAACCACCGCTTTACCTGCTCATGTATCAACAATCCTTTTCCTATATGTTTTAAAAATAAAATGAAAATTTTCCTTGAATACGTAAGAAATGGTATTCTAAGTGAACACATCTATTATATAGTCACTTATTTTTAGAACATTTTTAAAGAGAATATGCATTTGTGCATTTTAATAAATATTTGTTACGTTTGTATACAAACGTATTTGACCCTCCTTCTTTAGCAATGTAATAATAATATATGGATATTAATTTGTAAAATCACCAATTATATGTGTTCTGGAATTAACACATTTTTTCCATGCATAATTCATTTTTATCTTTGCAGCTGATGCAAAAATCTGAAAATATTTCATTAGGGTGTTTTATGTATATGCATAAAAGGTAGGATCTTATGGCCTGGATATTGTTTAAGAGTTATGGCAACCTTAATAGAGTAAAACAGGTGTCTTAGTTTATCCAAGATAAACATCCTAAAGCAGAACTCACCTCCCCTCTCTCCCACGCTCATCGCAGACATCTTTGCCTGGTCTTCTTTTAGATTCAGGATCTTTGGCCAGGCTGGAATGGGTCAAACCCCACGCATGTGCATGGAAAATTATTCATTTTGACAGTGAGGTGCAGAAAGTTTCAATTACCCGATGCATTCAACATAGCATTACATGTTTATTGAACCTCACACCCTCAAATCTGAACCCCATCTACTGATAGCACAGCTCAGACCCCTCAGTGACAGACCTCCCTAGCGCAGTCCTTCACTTTGGCTACGTACACATGTTAGCCATTTGTCGTTGGAACGGGTCTTTCACAATCCTATCCAACGACAAAAAACTGAAAGATGCATGAATGAGCGCTGGACATACAGTGCTGTTCTGCTCTATGGAGAGGGCAGTGGAAGAACGAGCGAGCGGTACCCTGCTGCACTCTCTCTCCTTCACTTGTATTGTAGTAATTTGTTGTTGATGGATCCATGAGTGTCCGATTCATTCCCTTCCGATCTAGCCCTGAAGCAATGAATTGGGCAAGAATCATCTGACGTGTACGTTGCCTAAGTGACAGACCCACTAAATGTAGACCCATTAGTGAAAGACCTCATCCAACACAGATACCTTCAGTTCAGCCCACCTCAGTATCAGGGCTGCCTCAGTGACAGAACCCCCCAGTTCATTAAGCAATTTCAAGATGACTAAAATAATCAGATTACCAGTAATATCCTAGTTGAGAGCAACACAATCATTTTTAATGTCTTACTTATTAATCTTCTTATGATGTTATAGAGTAGAAGTATAGAGAGCTATAGAGTAAAAGCCTCCAATTTTTTACATTACCAGACATTCAAATACACACCCAGTAATTAGCTTCAAACGTATTTTTCTCTCTGTTTTATGTGCAAAAAAAAACATCCTTTTCGTTATTTTAAAAAATGGCCTGGATAAAAGCCTGGATAAAATGTCCCCCACCCTACAAAAAAAAAATATTTTATTCGAATAAACTTTATTTATTTAGACACTAACTAAATTGGCCAGGCTCCAACCCAGGAGGAAACTATGGGTTACCCAAAGTGGAGCAAGAGGCAAATGTGCCACACATATCCCAGGAGGATGTTTCAATCGATCCCAAACTGATAAGGACTATGGAAGGGAGGAACAAGTAATCTTGGGCTGCAAACCGGAAGGAATCTTCATAAAGGCTGTGATTGTGACCCCTTTGCTAGACTGAGCCTCTTTGTCCCCCCATTGGGGCTGTCTGGACAATAGAGTCATGTGGGAAAGCTGTGCCACTTAGGCAGCCCTTTGATAATATCTAAAATGTGGGACAATGTGCTGCAATTTACTTGATACCCTTTGTGGCTCCAGATAAAGTACAAAACCTTGGTTAGAAATAGGTCCTACGCAGTAGGGGGATCAGAAGTGTGTGGAACAAATAGAGGGGGCAGGAAGACCATCTGGCAAAGTCTGCATAAATCTGTCTGAACAGGGGTGCATAGTTTGCTTGATACAGCAAAAGGGGGCTAGGGGTGAGCCTAATTCCCAGGTATAACAAGGCATCTTTATGCTCAAGTTAAGTTCAAAGGCCTGTTTTAAAGAGGATTACTTGTGTTATTTTTTACTTTGAATGTTGGGTTTGGAAGTTATAGTCCTTAGCTGGAGGTCAGATATTTTAAGGGGCAAAGCTGCATGTCTGAAACTTTCCAAATTACTAAGGTCCACAGGTATTAAGAAGCATGCACAGCTGTTGATGACAAAGTGACAGCATCCTTTTGCTCAACTGCCCCATGATTGTATCTTTATTGATTTTATGTTAATCAATGTGATACAGCCACCACGTCCATCAGAAACTACATTA
This sequence comes from Pyxicephalus adspersus, assembly GCF_032062135.1. Taxonomy (NCBI): domain Eukaryota; kingdom Metazoa; phylum Chordata; class Amphibia; order Anura; family Pyxicephalidae; genus Pyxicephalus; species Pyxicephalus adspersus. The sequence continues at coordinate 85,584,206 of NC_092858.1, read as the reverse complement.
GGTTCAACATTTAATGATCCATTTAAAGGGTTACAACATGTTTTTCAGACCGATATTCAGAAGTTAACTGCTATATGATGCACATGAATATACCTCTGTTATATCATCACCAAAAAAATCTTTTTTTGTTGAAAATCTACACGTATTAACCCTATTGAATTCTGTTTTGATATTTGATCAAAGTAAGTTAAACCCTCAACTTACTGATTAGGAAAAAAAACAGTACTATCAATAAAATGTCCTCCTATATCAGGGTTGTCCAATTTCAGTCTTTAAGGGCAAGACAGCAGGTATTTTAGTAGGGTTTTGTTTACAATGTTTTACAAAATATTTGTTTATAAAACAGCCTAAACCAATTTATACTTTTTTTGAAAGTTCTGGTCTAACTGTGGCCCTCAAGGACTGGACTTTGACATCTCTGCCCTGTATTGTCTCCGATATACAGAAGGAAGATGTGTATATTTTGCTTTCTATATACCGTGTTTCCCCGAAAATAAGACCTACCCCGAAAGTAAGACCTAGCACTATTTTGTAAACCGGGGCTAATATAAGACCGACCCCGAAAATAAGACCTAGTGTGTTTTTGGGAGCCAAAAAAAATATAAGACAGTGTCTTATTTTCGGGGAAACACGGTAGTTAGAACTTTAAAGCATAGCAAAGAAACTAAACTAATTACCAGAAGGTCGATAGTACACTCATTCACTCATAACTGCATATAGAATCTTTTACAGATGCAGACAGTGGCTTCTTAAAACATGGGTAATGGAAATTATGTAAAGAAATTCCAGAGTTTTGTGTAAGAAAACAAAGTGATGGTTGCTAATACAGGTCATGATGATGACAGCAAAGTGCAAATGTAGAAAGCAAAAGACAATAAGAAATCTGGACAGAAAGCAAAGTGTTGGAAGGCATTTATCTGGCAGAAAGAACCCTTGAGATAATGTTTGGAACTTGCTATTTCTTCTAATACTCCTGCTACAACTGTTTTTTTTTATTGTGCAGTCAAGATTTTCACAAAATTTCACTTGTTAAAATTAGATAAATATTCACAGAGGGTGAAAGAATGCTTTTTATCCCCTTCGCACTTCAGGAAATTTGACCCATATCAGTATGTCATACATGAATAACAGTTTTGACACTGTACTTTCATTTTTAATTATGGACTGAAACAAACTTAGAGGATATTTTGTAATGGTACATTTCAGATGTCTTTCCTGAGCAAACATTATCAATTGAATGCTCTGCCTTACCTCCAGTCCTCTCATTTATTCTATCATTTATGCTGCATCTGGAGAGTTGCCTCTGACAGCAGCTTCAAAAAAAAATTAAATCTATTCTAACTGAAAGAATCAGGGCACGTAAGAAGGCCACCTCTGCTGATCCTGCACTGATTGGTTCTTTCTATCAGTTATTTGAAATCATTAACTCATAATCTCTTGGTGAGTGCTGGGCATGCAGAAGCAACTATTGTGTTTTTTTCCAGCACAGCATGGGTAAATCATCCAGTTTTTTTTTTTTTACAGCTACTACACACATTAATCATCCAGATATTGGTAGAAAATGCTTTGAACATATAAGCTGCTTGAACTATTCAACTGCACAAGAGGCTTAGAGGAAAAACACAGATATGTGTTACACCCAAATTGTAAATACAGTAAATGAAAACAAAATCTATAAAAACTGTTATAATTATTTCAAACCAAACCGATTGTCAAATACATAAAAGTACAAGTGTTTGGCAACAGGACATGGAAATGTAAAATATAAATATTATATTGTCTTAAGCACATACCAAATACATTATAAAATGCCTCAAAGAGTGCCTTTTGTTTCTTACATGTGTGGAGTCACAGTAACCCTTCCTGTCCTTCACTTTAGTTCTTCCCTTTATATTTCTTTACAGCTGTCTTATTTTGGTTATTTCTGATCATGCTCATCCACAGCATGAACAACTCTTTATTTTAGGTTGTTCAATTTTCTTCCTTGTTTCTCATGCAACTACATTAACACAATTGTAAATTGCATATTAACCTCCTTGCCGTTAAGCCCGACCTTCAAAAAAAATTTTCATGAAAAACAGTGGATCACTTTTGGTACAGAAATCTAGACCTCAGTGTAACGCTCAGGTGGTTAAGCTAGCTGTGAAGCATCCAGATCCCAAGAAATCGTTCAGTCTTAAAATAGTCTCCATTGCAGCGTCAAGTGGGGCAATTGAATAGAAAGATGCAGAGACTCACTAAGAAAGAAAAAGTGATTAGAAAAAATTTTAGCATATTTTTGTTTTTACAAATTCATAGCTTAACTTAATGGTAGTATTTTACGTTACTTTGTATCATGAGCTTTTTTTTGTTGCATCTCAGCTGTGCCAGTCTCCTGCACCCACTTCTTGTCTCCATGAATGTGGTTCAGTGATGGCTGCATCTTGTTTTTCAGTGCTGGTTTCCTGATGGTGACAACAGTGGACACATTCCACTTGTAGTCTTTTTCAGAAGCTCCTCTGACTATGTGGCAACACAGGAACGCCACTGGAAAACAGGTGCAGAGTGTACGACACTGTACACATCAGCTTACTTTACTAAATCATTATAGGTGTAATGATTTTACATTATTATTATTGCATATGTCCTATCCAATTCTTCTCTTAAAACAAACCTTCAGTTTTATAAAAGGTCAAGTGCCAAAATAGGCACCTCCAGTTCATCATGGCATTCAAGCATTACTATGCAGACTATCACCAACTCCTGGAGCCAATTCTGCCTAACTTTTGCATCTCACTATTGGCTACTGAGGGCACTTATCATCTAGAGGTACCTGCCATACCTATACCAGAGTTTATTGAACAGTGTTTATGTGTCTTTGGATAAACATACAGTACAATTTTTCATTCAGTATTAGCAAAATGTAAACTAACCACACATATACATTACCGTTTAGAAATTTAATGCCCCCACAATAATTGCACAGAATTCTTCTGTAGGTGTGCTCCTATTATTATTCTAAGACACAGTAATCATGTTCTGATTTCAAATGTATTAGAAATAACATTTAGAGAATGCTTTCACTTCTAGCAGCATTCCACCATTTCTTTTTCCTTTATTCAAAGACTGATATATCCTAACAGCCCATGAAAATAGGCTTCTTTCTAAGCCCCAATCTGTTTGTTTTTGTCATTGATGGTGCAGGATGTTTCTAAAAGCAATGAACATAGGCGTTGAATGTTACAAAATTAAAGCCAAACTCAATCTTTCTGTAAAGTTAATTTAGTAAAACTGGAAGCTAGTTAAGATCAGATGAAAAAACTGTCCAATAATGTCTGCAAATTGAAAATCAAAAAATTCTCAGTACACTTTTAAGCTAATCAGCATAAAACTGTTCCACCACTCCAACAATCTGCAGATATATGTGTAGACACATCTAAATCCCAAGCACAATAGAATTAGTTAGTACAATGAGCCTGATTTATTAAAACTCACCAAGACTGGAGAAGATAGACTTTTTTGGGTATTGCATAAATACCTCAACCAGCCTATACTGTTGGGGGGGATTGTGCAAGCAGAACAAAACAAATTAGGCCTGAGTAGAAAAGTACACATCAAACAGAGAATTGAGTTAACAGACAGTCCTTTACTGCAGAATAGACATTTAGGGTCTATTGTGCAATAATACAAATTTTCCTGCTTGTACTGTGTGAAAGGGAAACATTGCTATAGCCAAACATTGCTGTTTTTTTATGAATTCAGCAAACTCTTTGAAGTCATACCTATTTGACCAGCGGTTGTTCTTTGCACCACAAGTACTATTATAACCTAATATTCTGACACCCTTTTATTAATAATGTTTCTATTATACACTTGCTTATAGGGGTGTAAGCCAAAGCATCTAATATCAGTTGTATATATAGTCATATATTGAATGACATGGGGCCCTGGTCCAAAATATAAAGGTGAGGCAATATAAGCCTAAATCATCTACCAGTAGCACAATGAACGGATGAATGTATGAGTAAACAAAAACAACACACACCAACAAGTTAACTTGCAAGTTTCATATGTTGGGACTGGTGCAGTGCCAGTGGAAAAAACTTGCGACTTCAGCACATTAGTATCAGCTCAGCAGGGTAGCCACCCTCTGTACAAGCCTATAAGCTTCCCTGGTTCTGATGTCCTAATCAGTCCTTTTCCAGACACTAGAGTCCGCACCTTTGGCTCAAGTGCAGACAAACAAAAGAGAATGCTGGAGGAGTGGGGTGATATTGCCTAACTGATTGAGACAAACTGTGGCTTGTCTGTTTGTTCTAGGGCTGGGAAGGAGGATGTCTTAGAAGTTAGTCAGAGCTGCCACACTAAGGTCTGGAGGAGACATGAAGAATCCGTCGATGTGGCTCTGCCCACACTGCCGAGGTTTGACACCTGCAGTTGAGAGGCAACCCATCTGAACCACAAATTTAGCCATAAGGAAACGTGCAAAGTACTATGCCAATTTTAAGCAGTTCAACAATGGACCACAAAAGAAAATGGAAAAATGAAAGTACTGGCCCTAGCTATTTGCCCATTTTTCCCACTTCAGTCACTGGCCCTGACTAATATGAATATATGAATTTACTCTGTACTGTAGAAGTCAGGGTAATATTGGACAGATGCTAACTGACTGCTGTGGGTAACTGTACTTATAAATTAACAGTAAAGAATAAGTACTCTTTATTTAAAAGGACATTTTGCTGTTGTGATTACAACTCCTTTAAAGTTAACCACTTTACAGATGAAGTAATAGTATACATGTACATATGTGACATGGTATACATTTTGTGTAACTAAGTGCTTTGTTCTCTGTACTATATCATTGCAAGCACACAATGGAGGTGAACAGTTCATAAGGACAATTGCTCTTTTTCTGACCGTTGAAGATGACTTTTTTTAATGTCTGCTGGTAAGATGCAGGAACTGAAGCAGCAAATTGCTGGTCACAGGGGACATGAGATAAAGCTATTCACTATGTGCTACTGAAGATGATTGATTTTTAACGGGCCCCGATTAAATGCTTTAAATGTTGAAAAATGCCTGCCCTCTGCTGTGTAATAACTTTCATTATTAATGCAGCTCTTTAAAGGATAAGCAGAATAGAAAGGAGGGCTGGACTGGGAGTAGAAGAATTTGACTTTTGAAAAAATGAAAATGAAAAACGAGATTGAGCAAGTATTGAAGAAAGAACCTACTGAAAATAACTAGAATACAAAGTATTTGCATAATTTGTATTCCTTAAAGATACCCAGTTAGAAAATAAAATATGGAAACAGCCTAAACCAATGCTCAGGACTGTCTTAATCTTAATAGAATAATCTAATATTGTATGTGCAAAAAGGAATAAAAAGAAAATCTAGCATATGCTTTCTGAGCCACTTACAGTTGTTGCTTGTACCATAAAGCCAAAGGAACAAGGGTCTTCTCAACTAGTGGTCTCAGTTGCCCTACACAAGGCTCAACTAGGTGGAGAGACCCTCAAAAAGACTGTCCTCTTGTCCCATGGTCCAACCTTGTGAAATCTCGAGCCTCAGGTTTACCATGCAGGTGTATTTCATGTTAGTAACCGAGTGGCTTCAGATAGTATTCAGATTGCCTTTCACTTTAGTCAATTTTGTTATATTGTCTAATGCTACAATTGTTTAAATCCCTCCCCCCAATTAACCTCCCTAGCGGTAACCCCGAGTGTGACTCGGGGTAGAAAAAACTTGCTAAAAGTGGTAACCCCGAGTCACATTCGGGGTAGGTAAAGCAGCAATAAATAAAGACTTACCTTATCTGCCAGCGTCCTCCTCCATTTCGCTTTAGCAATCGCATCTTCCTGCAGGCTCCTCTCTTCCTGTCTTCCCCCTGCAACAGCGTGTCTGTGTCTTGATGAGTCACCGGAGGAGTTTACTGGAGACGTCTGTGCATGTGCCGGGGGGACGTGGCCAGCGGGAAATTCAAATTTTTTGTTTTAGATTCAATACAAATAACTGTATTGAATCCAATACAAAGTAGCAAGTATCTATCTGATGGTTGGAGTGAGAGATACACTGTTACAGTGCACTGACTACCTGCCAATACATTTGATTACTCACCTCTGCATTTGATTACTGACCATCTTTTGACCATTTCCCTTGTTTCAAAATATATCACACCCGGGATGTTTATTAGTTGTTTATTAATTTATGAGAAAAATCATAAAAACCTCAGATTTTTGTGGTTTTTATTTAAAGTTTATTAATAAATTCAATTATTATTATGACATGATTTTGTGTTTCAAACTTTATTTTTCTCAAATTCTTGTTTGGACATATTCTGGTGAGTTATGCCTATGAATTACAGGCCTACAATGAAAAAAAAATTTCATGAAAAAAAAGTTCCCGCTTTTTGACATAAATCCAGAAAGAAATGAACCGCTAGGGAGGTTAATTTACACTCAATACCCGATAATAACTAAGTGAAAACAAACATTGGACATTTTTGTGTTCAAGTGTTCAAAAGAAAAAACTGAAATACCACATTTAGGTAAGTAAGTATTCTTTAGTACTCTTTATCTAGTACTTAGTTGAAGCGCCTTTGGCAGCAATTACAGCCTCAAGTCTTTTTGGGTATGATGCAGTAAGCTTTGCATATCTGGATTGGGGGATTTTTTGCCATTTTATTTAGGAAATCTACTCAAGCTCAGTCAGGTTGGATCATTGGTTGACAGCCATTATAGCGTTCAAGTCAGGGCTTTTTTCAGTCCGATTTAGGACATTGACAGGGTTGTCCCTAAGCCTCTACTGTGTTGACATGTTGGATGGAGAATTCTTCAGCCTAGTCTGGGGTTCTGAGCATTGTAGAACAGATTTTAACGTAAGCTTTCTCTGTACCTTTGCAACCAACTCTTGGAAAAGTCCTGGTTGTGCTAAACATCTTCCATTTGAGAATTTTGGAGGCCACTGAGCTCTTGGGAACCTTCAGTGCAGCAGAAATTTTTGTAGCCTTCCTCAGATCTGTGTTTTGCAACAATTATGTCTCTTAGCTCTGCAAGCAGTTCCTTTGGTTTAATGGTTTGGTTTTTCATCTGATATGCATTGTCAGTTATAAGGCCTTCTATAATGAGGTGTAAGCCATTCCAAATCATTTCCAATCAATTTCATTTACCACAGGTGGACTCCAAACAAGGTGCAGCAACATCTCAGCAGAGATCACACGAAATGGGAGGCACCTGAGATAAATTTCACGTGTTGTTGCAAAAGGTTTAATACCTATGTAAATGTGATATTTCATTTTTTTCTTTAAAGAAAAAAATATAATATTGGGCTTAAATTCTGTTTTCATCTTGTAATACGGGGTTATGGAGTATAGATTAATGAGAAAAAAATTAATCAAATGTAGTCTCAAACTGCAACATTGGGAAAATGAAAAAAGTGAAGGGGGTCTGAATACTTTCTGAAGCCACTTTTAGTAATCTAGGACTACTTTTAATCCGAGGACTGGATTGTGAATTGAAGGTAAACATTGCAACAAAAGCTGGTTTTGTTATGTTATCTTTAAAGGATTACTGTTTTTTTTTTTGGCTGAAGCCATTGAAAAACCAGTGGTTTGCAGACAACAAAATAAAATGCTACTTGTTTGTAGCTTTTGCACCTCTATCCTATCACTTTTTTAAATTACTTTTTAATATCATGTTCATTTAAGTTGGGGATTACAATTCTGTGATGTTTGTGTCTAAGTTGCCGTCCATGCATCTTCAGTTTTTAATAGGATAAATATGCCCTAAAAATTCCTATTTCCAGCACTTTGTGTAAGGAATGCTGATTAAGGCACCTTTTGTATTCTAAATATTGTGAACCTTTTAGGTTAGTGTGAAAAATTACCAAATACATGTGCTAAACACTGTGGCAACACCAAACCTTTTTAAAAAGTTAAGTGACATTACTTTGCAACAGATCTCTCCAAGTCTAAAGCTTACCTGTGCATGTCTCATATAGCAACAGCCGTTTAACCTTCTAATACAGATTGATTGCCTTTTGAATGAGATTTCAGTTACTTTAAATAGTAACAAGAGTTTCTTTCTAATCAATACCAGTGCAGTAAAATAGCCTGTCCATTATTTTGGAAATAAATTGTATTAGCAAGGGGTTGTTAAAACAGAAACTTTTCTTGATTTAGGGTAGCTTATACAGATTATACCAACAGGTTGGTGATCTCTGCATTACCTACAGTTTACCCTAGTAGAAAAGGTTGGGGATAGGTCCGATAATATAAAAAATGCTCGGGTGGCAGAAAAATTGAATAGTTTCATATTCTCATTCACTTATTATGTAAGAATATTCACCTTCAGTAAAGCAAGCCTAGTATACAGGACATCAGTTCTTTGTGATCCACACAATTGCTGAAAAATAGCATGATTTAGTTGAACTACATTAGGGTTTTGTCTAATGCATTGTAATTCATTAAACAGAAGTGCATGTTTGATTGTTCTGTGTTATTTAACCAAAAAAAGTAAAGGTCTATTTAGAGATCATTTGTGAGGGTAATTAAATGTTTCATGTTTTTTTGAATGGAGGTTGCTGGGTATATGGATATAACAGACCCAAAATTTTGCATATTTTGGAGGGGTAAACGTGTTATGTGAACTATTGTGTTAACCAATCATCTAATTGCAACAATAGCATGAGCCATGCCACTCTACAAACTAATCCAATGTATATAATATATATTAGGGATTGCCACACCCCATAAAACTTCAGTTCATCTGGGGTACTATTTTGCAAACTTGTAAACAGAGGTGGACCTGATGGGGAACAGGGAACTTTTTTAAGGCCACACCACCACATACCAAATCTAGCCAGAAACTGGATTGTTTCACACTTCAAAGCCCTCAATTGAGATAAAATTTGCGGGCCACAATGCAAATAGGATGTATGTTTAAAACTAGAATAGAATTTAAAATTAAATTAAATTGTAACCTTAACATGCAAATGCACTAAATAAAAGAGATGACACATTTCTGCACTCACTATTTGATGCTCATTTTATTAATGCAACATTCAAAACTAAAGCTATGATGCAGTGCTGGCCAGACATATATTGCTCCCCGCTCACCATTACTGTACCAAAGAGCAGAAACTACACCATACAATGCGTCCTGTCAGTTGTAGGAGTCCATTAACCTTTTTTGAATCCCAGTAACTCTGTAATGGATGCTTCCAGAGAAATGCACTTCATAGCCAAGGGGAAAATGTTCTTACTTCTACATCTTCAGGTCCCTACAGTTCCCCAATCCTGAAAAATTAGGGATCACAGAATGTGGGTGGCTAGATATGTGTGACAGGATAGCATGGTATAATAGCTATAGTTTTTCGTATTTTGTGATGGCGCTGCAGCAATACAATTTTAGGGGGAGTTAGCCACAAGAGTCCTGCACAGGCAGTAGTGAGTGGTACAGAGTGTCTCCCCCTGGGTTTCAATGACATGAGGAATAGGTAACCGCACCACAACCACACCACCTGTTTGAACCCAGCCTTGAAGTTTTGTAAACGTGCAAAATTATGTTTGGGGCAGTATCCTAATGCTTGTTGCCATGAAAGTGGCCCCCGGGGGTCCCAAACCTGCAAACTCATTTTGGGGACCCTGGTCCTAAAATAGCCCCCCTTATTGTGAAAATATCCCTGATTGTTGTAGGATTCTATGCTTGTGACCCCATACTCTTCTAAAGATAGTGTTTTTATTTTTATTTAAAGCAGAAAGCCAACTTAGGTAAAAACAAAAGATGAGGGTCGAATGGGTACATAATAAAATTGGTAAGTCATAGTTAGCAAATTAGAGTGGTATCAAAACATACAGTCAGTAAATAAATAAAGAATGATTACTAATTGACTAGTAGGGCTCTGCTTTGCACATTGCTCTTTGTCTTATTATTTTGAAAAACCCTTATTATTCTTGTCCGGAATGATGATTCCCAGCCTTCAAAGCATTTTTGTTTTGCCAAAAACAAGCGGGCAACAAGTCAGTACTCTTGATGTCTATGCTTGTCTTTGATATATCCAAGTAAAAATAGTCCAAAGACTGGGTTTTTTTGCAGGACAATTATTTTGTATTAAACATGATTCTCAGATAAGGTACTGTCTCATTCCTTGAAGTTAGGTACCCATTTAGCTAGACACAAATCACCTACTTGGTGGTTTTTCGTTAAATCTTTCAAAAAGTTACGTTAGGCGAAACAGTATGTGCTGGGAACGTCAATCATGTAAGTATTTGACGTAGCCTCATTTACCCGATGCATTTCGCCCAATCCAGGCTTCCTCAGGGTTGGTCCTACGTGTACTGAAGTTCAAAGCACTGATTTTTGGATTTATCTAGGTATTCAATAAACATATGTTCACAGGAACACATTACTTTAACAAACTATTCCATTTCTTTTTCCTAAAATTTTCCGAATTTTAAATATGGTTGTCTTTGGTCATTTGAAAAGTATTAGAGAATCTGGATCAGCAAAACTGCTAGCAGGGCTGGATTTATGCTTTATGCCCTTTTAGGACAAAATGTCTTGGATTGAGTCAGCTGACCAGTAAGACAGAATGCTAACTGGCTGAATGAGACAGACTGTTTACATTTTGTCATTAAACCTTGAACCAACAAGTAGGACCTTGGATGGACACAGTAGGAACATAGCACACCATCAACAAAAAATATACCAGGTTTTTGGGGACAGTAAAAATAAGGACACAGTGGCATAGTGTAATAATATCAATTAATAACATGATATGCAAATGGCAGTGTGCCACCTCTGACAGTCTAGCCTCCTTCATCATGTCCTATATTGATGATGAAGAAATCCTGCCCCAACAGCTGGGCATCTAGCATTTTTATAGTGAAATCAACAATGACAGCCTATGTAGTTATTTCATGCCTTCTTACCATTATGTATTTGTTATTTCCCTTTAGGGCCCACAGAAGACTGAGCAGCTCAGTATCACCTCCTCCAAAGAAAAGAAAGAAGAAGAAATCTGGACATAAAAGGAGTCGGTGAGCAGACTTCTTATCCATCTCCCAGTGTTCACTTTATGTCTGCACTTAATCAGGCAAACCTGCTGGACCACAGCCACCAGGAAAAGCTAATGATAAATTGGCAAGGTTTAGAAACTATTACTGACTCACTGCAATGCAGTAGCCTAAATTTTGTTTTTAATTCCTTATTTTAGTGGAAGGACATTATCTCTAAACATGAATAAAGAGTGACCAGGAATATCAGTCAATAAACAGCCTTGTACAGAAATTTAGACATGAAATATAAAATATAGATGAATTGATAAAGACTATTTTTTCAGTAAGCAAGCAAGATGATGAATGTAACATAAATACCTTTATTATATTAAGCATGTCATTGACAACAAATGAGGGATCAAGTGCACATCTGAATTAAATAATAACATTTTTTGTTTTTGATTTTAACATATACATACAGTTGATGTACTGATCCTGTATGCTGAATTAAAAAGAAATTGTCTGCATTGGCACAGCTTTAAAGCTCAACTCCAACTCAAATGTGTTTCTTGGTAATGGATTGAATGGCTGGGGGTTAAAATCTCAGCCTTTTATTGCTGTGTCTTCACTGGGGAGATTTCCTTTTAATTCCTGTGAAGAAGACCCCCTTCATTGGCTCAAGAAGGCAGTCTTCCCAGTGTTGGCAGGGACATTAAAAAAGGCTTGACATAAATTCTAACCCGTACCTAGTTAGAAAAGTATTTTAATACCATCTTCAGTGTTCTCCCCAGAAATTTTTTTCAGCCGGGTGGTAGGAAGCTGTAGCCGGGTGGTAAAAAAGGGGGTGTGGCAAAACACAGCAAATTTAGTGCTCCAAGTTGTTTATGCCTCGGGTATCCGGTAACTTCTTGTTTCAGTGTTCTAGGTATAGATTTGTGACAGGTAGGTATATATTTAGGGGCCCCACCCCAATGCTCCTTGCTATGTTAGTGGCCCCCGGGCCCAATTTGCACTTTCAATTTAGGACTCCTAGTTGCACTTTTCTCTGAAACAGCAACCCCAAGGTTCAATTTTCATAACTTTACATTTGTGACCCCCATATCTTGAAATTCTTTAAAGCTGGGGGGCTGATATTGTAATAACTAGTATCTATGAGGGTCCCCTGTACACCCTGCAAATTACAAATCATTGTGACATACATATTAGGAGATATGGAGGTTTGTACACACAGAGCTGTGAGGATGCAGAATGACATGCAGAGCTAGAGGTGGATACATGTCACAGGCAGAGCTCGTACTAGGAGATGGGGGCGGGGCTGCCTGTGTCTCCTTCACATGAAGGCTGAACTGTGTGCTCGACGGCAGCAATCATTTGAATGGATGACACAGAGCACGGAGCAGCCTCACTGAGATCCGTGCATCCGAGGATGAGAGCTGCCGAGAGCTGGGCGGGGTATTCAAATAGCCGGGCGGAGCAACCGGCTAAAAACCTTTGGGGAGAACTATGATCTTGCTTCCTTTTTCCCCTTTGGAGACTTTTACAGCAATACATTTTCTCGTAGTAGGTTTTAACATTTCAGGGTTGAAATACCTTTTGTACCAAGTGGAAATAGTTTTACATTTACTCCTAAAAAGATAAAAATTATATGTTTTGTGTGTGCATGTGTGTCTGTCTATATGTATATTTCAAAGCAGATATGTGTACATGAATCATGAGTCTTGGATAAAAAAGATATTTAAAAAATCTCATAAAGGCATAAAGAAACATGAAGATTAACTGAAGCCGCACACCAATAATGTTTGAAGAAATATGAAGTAGTAATTTGAAACTGAAATATGTGCAGCAGATCGACATAATGGTAGAACATCTTTACCCAGAGCAACTAACATGATAAGGTTGAGTTATTTGGGAGTATTTGTCCATATTTATTATTGGACACATATAATATGTGCATATTATTTATCAATTTAAATTATAGTTGTTGGAATATTACTGCAGATAAAAGTGTTTTTCACTTATACCACGTTTTTTACATTGGTTTAATTAAATCACAAGTATAGGTTTGCAAAAAAAGGGGAATATTTTAAAATGTTCTTTTTTTTATTAACATTTTATTTTTATTTTAATTTTATTTTTAACACATGTTTAAACATTACAACAGTTGGAAACCAAAAGAAAAGGGGGGGTATTCAAGGGGGAAGTTGGTGGAGGGGGGACCAGAACTAAACAGGAAGGAGAGTGTCCCAAGGTTATACAAATCCAAAAAGTCCTGAGTAGCAATAGATCCAAAAAAGTCCCAGCTGCATTGATATTAGTCCAGTTCAGATGAGGTGGTACCTGTGAAGGAGTCCTTACTTATAAAGAAGAAAAGGAAGGGTTAGGAAAACAGGCCATAATATTTAACACATCCATGACCCAGTAGGGTTTATATTCATCAGATTCCTGAAATGCTATCCAAGGAGCCCAGGTAGATAAAAACTTCTCGGTTATATCATGTATGCCAGAGGTAAGATCCTCCATCAACATAATTTCGTTAACCTTATGAAGCCCGAGTTTAACAGTGGGAAATTTGCTCTTTCTCCATAGCCCCGGAATACAGGCTTTGGCCACATTCAGGAGGTGTCTAAGCACCAAATTCTTGTATACTTTCCGTGGCCAGTCGTTAAGGTGGAGATGAAAAAATGTCGGGTCCTCAGGGATCTCCTGAACAGACATTTTCTGACAAACTTCTCTGACCCTTGCCCAGAAACCCCAAAGTACAGGACAGGACCAAAATATATGTAGCATAGATCCCTTGGCATGCCACACCTCCAACACAGCCCCGACTCTGCCGGGAACATAACATGTAGCCTGTCTGGGGTTAGATACCGAAGGGTAATCCCAATATATTCGTGGAGGAAGGGATTCCGCAGAGAAATTAAGGGTTAGTATGAAGAGTAATGGAGACAGGGGGCATCCTTGTCTCGTGCCATTAGAAATCGGTAGAGATTTTAAAAAAAAGCCATTTACTCTGGACTGAAGCCATTGGTTGGATGTATAATGAACCAATCCAGGACCTCATATTGTCTCCCAGTCCAATATGTTGTAGGGTTTGCATCATAAACTGCCAATCCACCCTGTCAAATGCTTTCTCTGCGTCGGTTGACAGGAGAAAGGCAGGGGCCTGGGATCGCTGGGTGGCTAAGATCCAGTTGACCGCTCGAATGGTGTTGTCCCTAGATTCCCTAGTGGGGACAAACCCAACTTGGTTAAAGTGTATCAATTTACAGAGTAGGGGTTGCAATCTACTAGCCAGAATTTTTGTAAACAATTTCAAGTCTTGGTTAAGTAATGAAATTGGTCTATAACTAGTGCATACTGAGGGGTCACTCCCTTCCTTGGGAATTACTGATATGTGGGCGCTAAGGGAACCCTTAGACATTTTCCCTTCTGATAGGAGCGAGTTATAAGCTGTCAGAAACCAGGGTGAGAGAATGCCCAGAAAGGTCTTGTAGTAATTTAAAGTAAAGCCATCAGGCCCAGGCGACTTTCCTGTGACAGTAGATTTTATGCCTCTTTAGAGTTCAATGTCTGTAATAGGGGTTATCAGGGCCTCAATATCAGTTTGGGATAGTTGCAGCATGCCAAAATTGGCTATATAGTCTTTGATCCTAGTCAAGCTCTCTTAGGTAAAGCCTTTCCTTTGTGCTTTTGGGTTTATATTATAAAGGGACTCATAATACTCCCGAAAACAAGCAGCTATATCTTTTACTAGATTGACCTTTTCACCCTCTTTGTTAATTATGAGGGGAATAAAAGAGCGCACTCTCCGGGCCCTCAGAGAATTAGCTAGGATTCGGCTGCTTTTATTACCATATTCATAGAAGGTTCTTCTACATTTTGCCAACATCGCCTTGGCTTTGCCCAAGCAGAGGGAAGCTAGCTTCTCCCGCAGTAATACCAGCTCCTTCCCTACTGTTTCATTTAGAGTACGTTTGTGGGTCCTTTCCAAGGTTTTTTAAAATATTCTAATGCTATGCATTAAAGTAGCCTGCAGTACCTAGAGCCTATTGAAAAGAAAAAAAGGATGTACCTAGTTTCATCAATGCTTAAAACATATTATTATGGGCAAGAGAATAGCAATAATTTTATTATAAATTTCTTACTGCTCACACTGTATCACAAACATTTATAGATCAGCTGTAGGTACGTAGTGAAGAAAGAAAACAGTTGTATATTTAATAATTTTATGTACTATATAGAACATAATTGTTTTTGTATCTGAACAAAAACCATGTAGGAGAGTTCATAAATTGTACAGAGCCATTAGAAAGATTGCATTTATATAATATATATTGTAATGTAATATTCTCTCGACATATTCCTATTTGTCAAACTGGCGTGTTGTTAATGCCGGCTTACCTGTTTAACCACATTTAAATCATTCTACATCTATCTGGAAAAGAAATTTACCCAAAAATATGTTACAATACTTGTTCAAAGTATTAAGGTGCACTTTCCTTCATATTACTTCACTATTTAATAAAGTTTGGCATTAGTTAGCACATATCATTGGAACATCTTAGTATGTAGTATCTCAGGCATACAATTGACAAAACCTAACTAAGGTTATATGG
The DNA here is from genome assembly GCF_032062135.1 of Pyxicephalus adspersus. Taxonomy (NCBI): domain Eukaryota; kingdom Metazoa; phylum Chordata; class Amphibia; order Anura; family Pyxicephalidae; genus Pyxicephalus; species Pyxicephalus adspersus. Next base: position 85,568,613 of record NC_092858.1, on the reverse strand, counting down.
AACTAAGATTTTAATTATGGTTACATGGCTTCAGAGTAAAAAATCCTATCGGTTTATGTGACTTTAGAAGAAATTACTTTTGAGTATTATGTATAACTTTCCCCAACTGAATAATCCTACGTGCAAAATTCCATCAGGTGCTACATGTTTATAGGTTTCCATCTATGAACTACCTGCTTGAAAATATTGGGTTCAAATAAAGTCTTTGTCTTTGTCAGCCTATTTTTGAGCCTATCTTTTGAGGAGTTGCTAATGTTATTTGGGTTATATTTGAGTTAATAGAACAACTTCTGCTTTCACTTTTAGACTTTTAGACTTTTAAAATGTAAGGCAATAAAATCTATGAAATTAAAGTGTATGTGATTGGTGCTATTGTTAACAAAGGTACATTATAGCAATATATTATTAACACAGAAGGATGGAGATCAGAGATCTGGGACACAACCTTTGGGTAGCATTAGCAATTAAACACAGACTGTGGCAAATGAAAACAGTCATGAGAAACAAGTGGTTTTTGATAGGCAGTAATTATCATAAACAACAAAACAGAGATGTGAGCAGTACAGCAGAAAAGATTCAGCTAAAGGTTGTAAACTTAGATCAGTGGATACCAGATGTGTACAGAATATTGGCAGTTTCATGTACCTATCAAAAATATCAAAGTTGCTGGTTATTAAGGAACTTTCACTACAGCCACCCCCCCCTGTTTTTGTCAGAGCAGTTGGCAAACTAGGCACAGTACCAGAACACCACACTCATCCCTTTGCAATACTGGTGAGGATGATATATTAGAAGAACCCGTATATTAAATCTGAATAAACTGTCTCTGTATTTAGCCTGAGAATTTTTGCAAATCTGTGCAGCTGGTGCAGATGCATTTTAGTCATGTTCATACAAGTAAATTGTATCGTTATTATTACCTTTACTCTAAACATTTATTTTTTCCTTGATTATATCCCTATTGCTCCATGTCTCCTTGCAGTGCTTTCTGAGTGCATGTCATGCAGATGTTAGGTAATCAACTACTTTTACCTTCCTGCTGTCAAAGTACAGTGCTGTCAAGGAGTTGCTTACTATAGCCCTGCTGTTAATTACTGCTTTTATAGGAGGAGCTGGGGAGTGGCTTTGTGCTGCCTGTTGATGTCGAAAATTGGAGCATCAGCACACATACCCTGATTTCCCTAAAATAGGCTACAATATATATAAATACAAGAGGTGATCATTTAAGGAAAGCTATCTCTACATGAGAAATTGGGGTCAGTGGTTCTAAAGGAAGTGGAGGCACAAGAAATTTAAGATAGAATTTAGGGTTTGAAGAGTTATGATGATGTTCCTTCCAGAAGATGATGACATGACTATATTTGAATAAATGTTGATTTTTTGCATTTTGGAGCAAAGCCTAATATAAGACACTGTCTTATTTACGGTGAAACAGGGCACCTGTAATCCCAGCTGGGAAGCTGGTTACATTGGAACTACAGGGAATGCCGGCAAGGCAGTGTAGCCACCCTCCTGGTGATTGAAATAGGAAAAAAATAAGCAAAGAGACTGTAGAAATAAATGGGTATACAAACCGCAAAACACCTTAAAGAATGCAAAACTAGTATACATTTTTCATAAAACTTTTAAACACAAGTAGGGGAAATATGTAGAGCTATCTGTCTTTTGCTCTGTTTGCTGTGACAAATAAATATTTAGGCCTACTTATAACATTTAAGGATTCTTTGCATTCTATGATAGGATAGGCCAGCATTATTATTGATGCCATTCTGTCAGAATAACCTGTCTGAGAAGCTTTAAAAGGTTTAGATTTTTAGTAAAAAAAAAAAAAAAAGAGTCATTCTGACATCCAGCGAAATGGTGTAATTTTTTTAATAAAAGAATAGATTGCTCAAATTTGTCTCTTCTCTCTGCTTTCGTGTGGACCTGGAAATACTAGCAGGTTTCAGAGGAGATAAATAAAAATGAAGGTAAATAATTAAGTGAGCATTTTTGTTTTTCTAAAACATGCAATTAGTATGATGTATAAGATGAAGTAGAATAGCAAAAAAAACTTAGGAAGGTATTTAATAGAGTACCCTGCCATATACGATTACAGTATATATATAATGACAGAATGCAACAATAAATATATATATCAAGAAATATACTTGGTATTTCATATTGAATTAAAGTAAACCTGTACTGTTTGAAATATGCAGACCGCAACTGCCTACTTCTGCAAATAAATACAAATTGACTGTTTGACTTTGGTTTTATTAGTTTTTGTATTACTGTCAAGCATGTAGCAAATAAAGTAAGAGCGAGGCTGGAACCTCTGATTTCAATACTTGTTTCAGATCAGAGCTTGATAAAGCATTGAGGCCACTGGATTATTGTTAGCCCAAGAGCAAACCTTTTATTGGGGAAACTAGCAATACCAAGCATCTTTTATTTAGCTAGTAATCATGGATTTCATCCACAATATAAGTCAAAACTAATATATTAGCACATACATTCATATACTGCACAATGATGTACTATTAGAGTTATATACTAATAGTTCACAAAATGTTAAAGTGATCTTTGGACACCTTGTGAGCATTTACATTCTGGTACATGTTTTGCAAGGCATATTTCAGGCTTAGAAATAGATTTTCAGGTTTAAGCAGCTATTTAGCATTAGTGTCACTGGCAGAATCAAATAATGACTGCAAAGAACATTAGTAGGTATTGACCAATATATTTACTTCAAGATACTTGGTCTTTCTTTTTAAAAAGATATAATAAATGTCTTAAATGGACAATGCATGTGACGTCTATTGCCAAACCTTTTTCTTCTCTTATTAGGATGCAATCTGTGTTTTAGCCATACTTTCATACTGTAAGTTGTTTTCTCATCTTAAGTTTCAATAGAGAAATGTAATCATGCCCATTATCCATCATGCTTATGGAAGACTTTTATGGCACCTGAAATGTAGAGAAAGACAGAAAAGCATGAATATGTCATTTTAATTACCAGAAAATGATGTCCTGGGTTTAATTTGCTTTTAAGGGAACTTCCTAGTTTAGAACTTTTCCTATTACTTTTTTCACATTACTTTTTTACTACATCTTCAATAGAAAAAAATATGGTAAAGCATACTTTCTAGAGCCAGGTTTGCTTAGGAGCTGACTTTTAATCCTTTATCCATTGTGTTGGTTAGTAAACTTTTGATAATGATAATGATAACAAAGCCATTAAAAAAGCCCAGAACCCAACTTTAAATGATGAGATGAGATTAGCAGAGCAGATGAGAGTCTGGGCTGACAGACAGCCCTGCATATCACATGAAGAGCTTTTCAGCTTGAGTTTTTGGCCTTCTGACTTTTTCTAGTAATAAAGCACTGCAACATATAGACATTCTGGACCTGGATTCTGACAGTCACATGCTCAAGCACATTCTAAAATAGGAATCTTTCATCTTTCCGTTGTAAATTTACTGAATAATTATATAGGCCGAACTTCTAATGAAGGGAAATCAAAACACAAGCCATCAGAGCCAGATGATGAGTGGTGCTAGATGTGAGTGCCATTTCCCCATCCACATAATTGATCCTGATGGGTCGATTTACATGTGATTGCTTTTAAACATGATTTTTTTGGAAGTGTATCTGGGCTAGGAATGCTGTAGTAAATCATTCTATAATGGTGTATTGTAATACATCGAATGTTCCCTATTGAATTGTTTGCATTCCTCTATTTGCTTCAATTCACCTACTATTGTTAGCCACAGTTTTCTGTTCAACTAAAAATTAGTTTTCTGGTCTGCTTGGCCTTCAGTTTTAAAAAAAGGAGAACTCAAGGGTTCTATGTTGTAAGTATAAGACAGACCTAATAATTTATTATTATATAGACATGGACATCAACAAAATCCCATTAACAAAATTTTAAATTAGTTTCCGTGCCTAGGGTGACCACTGTTCTCTGCATAAATGAGCAGAAAGTAGGAGCAAGCCGAATAGGACGAGGAAGACCATTCCAGAGAGTTGGAGCAGCTCTAGAGAAGTCTTGTATCCTTGCATGTGATGAGGTTATGAGTGAGGAAGTCAGTAGTATGTCATATAACAAAAAATACAGTGACTCATGCAACAAAAACATTCCTACTGTTCTTTCTCCTTGAAGATTATAATGGCAGCTTAAGCCAACTTCTTTGTATGCTCAAACTGAGCTTTGTGTCTATGACATGAGAGATGTACTACAGTCAAAATAAAAATTGAATGAAGCATTGAAAGCATTCAAACAGTAGAGCCAACATGCACAAGGCCTGAAACTTTTATCCACTCATACTGTAGCTGTGGTGCTACAGTATGTAGAGAATTCTTATTGCTTACCAGTTAGTAATGCACATACTGTTTGCCAATCGTTGTCTCCTTCATACAGAGGGTCTGATTTATTAAAGCTCTCCAGGGCTGGAGAGGATATGCTTTCATCAATGAAGCTAGGTGATCCATCAAATGTAGAATGGATTTCTTGAAATGTTTTGAATCCTGGACCAAATCCATTTTGCTGGATCACCCAGCTTCACTGATGAAAGTGTATCCTCTCCAGCCTAGGAGAGCTTTAATAAATCAGGCCCAGAAATCTGATGTTACTAAGTGCCAGTAAAGTTTCTTTGTCACTTTTACTGGTTAGATTCAGAAACTGCTTGGATGTTTTAATATAATTGGTAATAAAGGAAGCTGGACATTCCAGGATTCAGGATGTAGAGTACTATAATTTCCATGTGGAATTGTCTAGAATTGCTTATAAAAATGGATATTTACTCAAATAATTGTATTTTTATTTTATTGTTACTGAATGTGATGGGGGTATGCTAAGGACTGAGTTATCTGTTCTTAATTCTAGTTGTGATAGTTCATCTCCAGTGCGAAAGGAAAAAAAGAAGAAAAGTGGCAAAAAGCACAAAAGAGACAGGTAAAATCATTCACCTGGTCATATAGAAATTTATATATATACGTTTAGGATTCAATGTATGTATCTGATGTCATTGTGACTAATCCAGTATAAATGTATGAGAGTCTGTCAGTTGGTTTCCTGATTATATGATCACTATGACAACCAGTTATACTGATTATTGCCACAATTATTTACAAATAAAACCTTTCTTTAGGATTTTAAGATTTTATCTGTTCAAATCAGATGAGTCTTAGTCTTTTCACATAATATTTGTATGAAATAGACAGCATTTTTCAATGCCTATGCTTATTTTCATCTGAAGTGGGCCTGCAATCTGATTGTAACATCATTCCTAATAGTCTTGCTAAGATAGGACTAAGAGAATAGCTGACATGCTTCCCTGAAATGCTGGAATGTGGCTATAGAGGAAGTATTTGTGCATGAGATAAGGTTTCGATTAAAGCACATTATTAGCTTAGGAGAGAAGTGGAGAGAGTGGCTATAAGATTTTTATGTATGACATCAGACATTTAGGTGGCACATAAATAGTGTACACTAACTTAAATTTTATGATTAGGTTGAATAAAATCTATAAAAAATATTTCTAAGGCGGAACAGCAGATAAGTAGTTGTAGGGATACATAGGTCTTGCTTCAGCATTTATGATGATCTGTAGAAATAGTAATTCAGTGGGAAGAATACCAGGATACAGGATATTGTCTTGGTCAAGGCAAGATAATAAGATGGCATGGGGCAAGGAGATTGGTGCTCCCCTTGAGTTTGAATGTGGTGTATTTAAGGACTGTTGCACAAGTAAATTTGATATGACAAGGATTTTTTTTTGAGGAACAAAGATGAGGATTAAGTCAAAGGTTGACCTAAAAAAAAGTGTTTTTGTAAGATGATGGTGGGATGATGATGACTTTAGTTAGATAAAGATCTTAACCGGTGGTTTAGAAAGTGCCCATATATTGGGGTACAATAAAGGAAGCAATATACAAGACAACTCAAAAAATGCCTAAATTCTAAAAACTAACATGATAGATGAACACTTAAGGCCACTCTGTAGAAACCTGCAATGTCAAAAAAACAATAGTCATAGGTGTCAGTGTGGTAAAATCATGCAGCATGGGGAAAAGCACTGAAGTCTACTGTTATTTGAACTGTATGGAGCACAGGGGCTTTCTGTGTACCAAAATAGGAAGCCTAAAAGTCTTTACAAACTACTGATGTTTTACACGTTTGTTATAGTTATTTCAGATGCTATTTTTGGGTAGTAACATAAATCATGTTTCTTTATTATATACATAGTCTCTGCTTTTTAATTTGCAGTGCTATACAGTAGTCATTGCTTTTCTTCCCCTGTTCACAATTATTTATACTTTTATATATAGCACTCATATCTTATCTCTAATTAAATGAGCCACTGAGAACCCACTAATGGCTAATCTATAATCTATAAAACTCTGTATTTAATACAAATTCAATTTTAATGTTTCATTAGAAATTACTTTTACATAAAAATACAATTACAACTCAAATCATATACTTACTTTAAATATGTTATACTTACCTTTTTAGGTATTTCCTCAGATCTACCATAGTGGACTTTTGAAAAATTGTATTGGCTATTTATATCTCAATTTTCCAGGTTTAGTTTCATTTTTTGTTACTTATTGTTTTAGAATGCAAAAAAATATGTCTTATGTGTCCAGTATCAGACAGTTATAGCAGCTGTAATGACCTTTGCACTTTGTGCTAGATTTGTGAAACATGTTGTTGATCTTTAATGAGCAAGACTTTTAAATTCTGTATAATAAGGTAATTACATCTGTTTGACCTGCTTCTTGTTATTAGAAAAAAGATACTTTCTTGAAGTGTAAGGCTAAGATATAGTTGTTTTTCCAGGAATGCCTTAATAAGCCACATATGAACAGTACAAAAAAGAAATTATCACTTTTCAGTGGAAAGATAATTAGGTTTCTTTGTATTTTGTTGAACAGGTTTATTGTACTAATCTCCTTATTTTTAGTATTTTCATTTATCCTTTTTTTGTATATATTCAGCCCCATATGTAGGAGAGAACATAAATTAACATAAATCTTTTTGAATGTATTCCTATTCATTTTTTAAAGGTCAAATTCAGGGTCGAGAAAGAAAAGAAGACACAGGTAGGTTATTTTTTTAATTATATTATTCCAGTATACAATCTTAAAAAGTACAAAGGCATTGAAAATTTACGAGTACAACCAGGTCATTATTATATGGTTTCAGAAAAGAAAAAAGTGGGAACCATTTGATCACCTAAGTTGAGATAAAAGGATGAGAAGGATAATGGGGTGGAGAGTCTATTAACACCAGAACCCATTAAGAATAAGAGGAAGGCTCAATTATCATCATCAGAGATCATTTATCCATGATCCACCTAGTCAAAGTTTGAAGCTGGGGGAACACCAAGGACATTAGAAGATGACCAGGAGATAGGAGGACACATCCTTTACATATACCATGTGCTGTAACAAAAGCACTCATGAAAATGTTGTCAAAAGAAATTTGTGTCCGTGTGTCCCACTGTAATGATGCTTCAGCCCACTTCATTTCAAAAATTAAATAGAAATTTGTGTAATGTGGGTGTGAAAGACGAAAGCCTACCCTGAAGAATCATCTTTAACCCAACTGCAGATAGAATCAGGACAAACTATTTAGTCCCCCTCCAGAGCTGGTTATTCTGTCTCACCATGTTGAACCATCACCCACTCTGGTAAAAAGAGAAGGAAATAAAGTGCACTATGGTATCATAAGCCCAAGTTCTATTCAAGTTGCTAGGTTGTCGCCTTCAAAAAGTTTCCTACATTCTTTGGGCACTTGCTTTTTTTGGTTTAACCCCTAGGGTCTCCTATCGCCCCTGCAGTGTCTTAGGGGAATGTGTCATTGTTCGGTGTGGCTTTAAGTCATGGGTGGATTAGTTGGTGTGGTTTTGAGGTGTGTCATTTGGTAGGAGTGTACTGGAACCCTACATCATTGCTGGAGTGGCTTTGAGTGATTCTAATGCTTGTCAGTCATCAGTTCCGTTGGCACTTTCAGCTTAGGCAGAGGCTGCAGTATAGCAGAATAGCTGATGACATGACACAGTGACATCCCTGCACAAGTGACATTTCTATATATGTGACATCTCTGCACAGTGACATCCTTGGACCAGTGACTTTCACAGTGAAATGTGTTTATTTTTTTTAATTTTGGAGATTTTCCTAGAAAATAAATGCCTGAAACTGCTTGCAAAAATGCTTGCCCAAGCGTTTGTAATTGGCACCAATAATTTGGAGGCACCAAACTGCCCCTGGATTCTACATGAAAAAATGTATGGCAATGCTGTCACATAAATTACTATTCATGGATGAAAGCTGACATATCCCCAAAAACATGCAGTTAGGGTAATTTGCTTCGCCGTAATATTGCTCTTAAACTGTGTTATTGACATATGCCTATGGTAAGGACATTAGATTGTGAGCCCCTCTGAGGGAAAATTATTAATATGACTATGGACTTTGCAAAGCACTGTGTAATATTCAATGATCTATAAATACAAGATAATAATAATATATAAAATTCAGTTGCTGGAGTTATGTTCTCAGAGCATAAAAAGCGGCCTATATTGGGCCACACAGAAGAATCAAAGAATCACACATAGAATCAAAGGGGAGATTGTTACAGCTGGCCGGCCGATGAAAGAACATTATTTGTACTTTTAAAACTTTACTAGAATTATGCATATTTTATATCTTTATTTATGTTCTACATTATCTTTATCTTTTGATAGCAAGGACTTTTATTGTTTTTACATTTAAAAAGTAGTTAAAATTGCAAGAAACTTATTTCCCCCATGGCCATCATTGCCTTCTATTTCTGTCTGACCTTGATGCAGTCATCACAGGGTAAAGCATATTGCAAATGTTTTCCTGGCTTTGACAACATTAAAATTTCATCCCTCTTGCAATTAAAGCATCATTCCCCTTTCAATGGGAAAATGTAAAGATCATTCACCACCTACAGACATATTTGATGTAACTGAGAAAAAATGTGCACAATTACAAGTATTTTTATTAGTCATTATCTCATGAACTCTTACTTTTAGCAGTTACCAGAAATTATGTAACTAGGATGACCTATTCCATACTTTAGGTCTTGAATGGCTACCACAGCATTGGTTTTACAATAATTCCATAACATTGTTACCTGGGAGAAGTAGCTTCAGTCTTACTATGGCAACAGCCAGCCTCTGCCTATTATAGTAGTAGTATATTAGAATAAATGCTGTATCAAAGCAGGCATGCTTTGAATTTTTCATAGGTAAGCTCTATTAAAGGATAATTCCATTTGTGGAGCCTAACTTCAGTCAACATATTTTTCTTAGGGACACTTATTTAAAGAAATGAAGGGATCAGTCATAACTTAGGAAGGTACAAATGACAATAAAACTTTTTTTAAAGTTCTGATTCTTCCTGATTATATTGGGATATGTCTTTGTTTTTTGTTTTTGTTTTTGTGTACCTGTTTAAAAATGTTTTGGCTGGAGCTTGGATTTAATGGAATTTTTCTTTTTTTTTATATTCTGCTTATTCTTAATAAGATAAATATATATATCACATTTCAAACAGCCACCTAGGAAGCTGTACATCATATATACTGTATTGGTTTATTTACAATGGGTGCAGCTCTGTTTGACCTAGCCATTAAAGTGGTTATTTTGTCCATTACATTATAAAAAATTACCCACCTGTGGGTCACAATAACATAAGTAGCAGTATACACTGTATGACTTTATACACTTACTTGTATGATTTGGAGAGTTGGTCTATTTCTTCTTGTTTCTTTGTATGGTCTATGCATCGTTGATCTAATAAATAGGTTCTACACTAGTAAGTGTAGCTGTTCATTTTATGGTGCCAAGGTCATTGCCTGCAGTTTGCAGCACTTACTAAAGAACCATACTGCGAAGGAAAGGCAGTACAAATATAACTGTTAAACAATAGTCTACTAAGAAATGGGTGGGAGCCATTGACAGAAGAGATGATAACAAGTATAACAGAAAATTACCTCTAATTGGAAAATAGGGCACCTGCAAAGCAGAACAAATAGCACTATTCATTTGAAGATTGGACTAGGAAAGAAAATACGCTCTTAGCTGCTTAGCTATTTTGCTGTCAAGTGCTTTCCTCTTCTGTGCTGTAAACTGAGATTAGACTTTAACTGTAGCTGGATATAACCATAGGATGTATGTAGATGTATAGTTCTCTGACTTTAGCATCACATTTGTTTTCTCTTTGCATGAATTGTTACTAAAGCCTCAAACTGAGGAATAAGGAGGCCTATTTTTATAATAGCAGGACAGTTAAAAGAACTGTTTATTTGTGCTGCTCTGTGCAATTCCATTAGTAGGTGCAAAAAGTTGAAATAATTTTCTGGAATATACACATTTATTGAATATGTTAGTTTTCATTGTAACAAATTAATGAAAAAAATAAATACTGATAGTGAAGAAAAACATGGCACAAAATGATGGGACACATAATTAAATTATTAGCATATAGTTAGGAGATTAGATTGCAGATTTATCATGGAACTGCAGTATATGCTGACATTGTGGTTTTAAAATTCAAATATAAGAAGACTTTGCAAAATTCTTTAGAACACATTAATTCAATTTTACCAGCTGTGATTTTTAAGGAAAAAGATGCATGCCAAAGCAATCTAACCAGTCATTTAGCATGCAGATTGACTGTTCATTCATAAAATAGGCGTTTAGTTTGCAGTCAATGACACAAATGTGAATATTATGAAAGCAGCCATTGAACTAGTGCTAAGGGATAATATTGCAGTCACTGACACAAATGCTGGAATATTATTGTGGTCACTAACTCCAATGCTCAAGGATTTTATTGTGTCCCCTGCAATCGATGGGGGGGATAATATTGCAGCCACTGATGCAAATATGGGGCGCTTTTTGTGGGCATTGACACCAATTTGGTGTTTATTACTGTGGTCACTGACTTATTTAACATATTTATTTAACTTATTTACATAAACTTATTTTTGTGGGGACTGACACTCATATGGGAGTTTTTATTGTGACCACTGAAATCAATGATGCATTTCTTCCCTTTTTCTTTTCAGCGTATTTTGTGGTACAGTGCAAAAAGTGTTCTGATACATTACAGCTCACTACTTTTTGATGCCTATTTGATTCAGTGCATCTCAACACACCAACACTGATGCTGATGAATTAATGGGATCATACTTTCACACAACTAGATGGCCCAAGTGCCTTTGGCAAATCAACCCCAATTTTTTACTGTAAAAATGTTTTAAATGTCTCTAAAGTAATGCTTTGTGAAACTTGTTTCAAAAAGAAAGTCAACCTTTTTCTTTATAAGCGAATAAAGTGCAAATCCACAGTCCAAATGATATCACCATTCCATACTTGTTACATTTTAACAACATGGCAGTGTAATTCAGACCCTACAGATATAGTATATGATTGAGTCCCAATGATATACTATAAGAGGCTTGATGGCTGCAATTTTAGAACTAGGTGAAATCTGAGGTGGTTTAGATTCCTTTTCAGTTAATATTTTTAGTTTTATATTGTTTGTATTTGTGTTCATCACTTTTCTGTTCTAATGGAATGATTTCCACCATAGTCACCATGTATCTAATCTAATACACAACAATTCAAATAATCAAGAGAACTAAAAACAATAGAATTTTCCCCAGAACCTAACTGCATTTTAGGCAAACACCGGTAAGTATGAAAATTGTTTCTTTGGTATTACCTTATTTTCGGAATATACCTTGTTTTGCATGAGAACTCCTGTGAAAGGTTGGTAGGAGTAAAGAAGTTAGGTATAATAATGAATATTCATGCACTAGTTAGTTCACATTTCCTTTTAATAATTGTACAGGAAAAGCTGGTTTTGGCACATCCATTGTGCGTTTACTAATACTATTACATACATTTCATAACTAATGAACATTTTCTACTTTAAAACTAACACGAATATTTGTTTTGTTACCTTACAGATCAAGAAGCCTCAAGAACAAAAAGAAAGATAAAACTAAAGACAGGAAGAGGTATGTCACATATTTGGCATTTGGTAATAATGCTAAATTTGGTATTTTGGTGCAAACCTAAAAAAATTTATATTTGAGAAGATGCCAAATCATGTTACCTACGTTTTAATGTTAACAAACATTGTTGCTCCTACAACTAATTAAACATTGATGCTAACTGCATTGTAAATTAGTCTTACCCTTTTTGCATTCAGCACTGCTAAACCTCCCCTGTAACATCTTTCAGCCAACTCCTGATACATCATTATCGTCACATCATTGCAAAGGACTAGCTTACTGACAGTTAGAATGTTAGACCAGTGGAAATGAGGAAACAACTCCTTTGGAGGGGGTTATATTATAAAAATAAAATTTGGAGCAATGGTGCTCCTATAACAGGAAGTGCCTGAACAAGGACCTTCATGAAAGGATCACCATGGATTCTGGTAATGAAAATTGCATACTGTAGAAGATTTAAAACAACATTTTTATTTAGAATACATGTCATAGTGGTCCTTGCATAATGTCCACCTAATCTTTAGATTACCCACACCCTAATGTAAACAAAAATAATCAAACTTTATGACAACAAAAAAATGACATGCTTCAAATCCCATCTTCTAACCATAGTGCCAAGGTGAGGATGGCATTTTAAATCTGGCAGGAAGGTGCTTCACTACAGCTCTGTGGAATTATATGTTAATAAAAGTTTTCTTTTTTTTAACTTTAGGCAAAAAGTGGGTGAGCTGTAAAGGGTGTCCATAATTATGCAAAAAACTAAACTATGTATGATCTATTGCCTGATTCCCACATCATACATGTATTTTAGAAAGTTAAAAAATAATGATACCTGCATAGTGAATAAATAATTGATTACCAACACATAATCTGTTTTTAAAGGCAATAAATATAACAAAATAACTATGCTGCATTCACAATTAGTTTTATTGTGTTGTTTCAGGCTTTAAAGTGCACACAGCTTCAGAAATGTCTTAACAATTGTATAGCCCTGTTCAGACATCCAGTGGTCAGATAATTGTCTCTGAAAACAATCTTTCATTATCGTTTCCAGTGACAAACGAATGAACGAGCTTTACACAAAGCTCTGTTCTTATCTATGAAGAGGAGGACAAATAAGTGACACCCCACGGTGTCTCCATTGAAATGCACCAGGATCTTTCCTGATCAGTTGGGACCGCTGTATACATGTCAGATTTTTGCACAAACTGTTCATTGCAGGCAAGATTCATCTGATGGATGTACATAGCATTTAAAATTAAAAAATATTTGTATATTGATAGATAATTGGACACACATAATAAAAAAATCTTCATAACATTTGAAAATTACATACAATATATTTTATTGCATTCTGACACATTTATGTGTTAAGGCCTGGTATATATAAATCTGTTAAGTATTTGTAATAGCACATCTAGGTTATATGTATGACACTGTAATCCATAGTGGTAAAAGCATGAATCTGGATTTTATCAGTTGAAAGCAATTATATAAAATTCCTATTGTGCTTTTAACAGTCAGGTTTGAATCACAGTTTGATGTGAATAGCCAATATTATCTTCAGCACTCTCAAGAGAAATGAGGCTGTCAAAGTAAATGTGTTGCTGGCTGAGGTATGCACACAGCAAACCAAACATGAAAATCTGTCACTGTGGTGTAAAAATGTGGTTCTATAATCAATCCAAATCAAAGAAGCAATAGATTCTAATATTTTCTACACTACTAACAAAAAGTATTATTATTGCTGTCTGAGATGTATTGTCCCCTGATTATTTTGTCCTAGCTACACATCATTAATTGAGGTATAAATCTACCTAATGAAGTCAAGTCTATCCGCTGGAGTGTCTTACAGAAGTCAGTTGTTTCAGCCTGCCTGTATTCCACAAAAGCTAAAAATGTGGGTGGCCATGTGTTGAAAAATCGTGTTTATTGATCAGTGGTTTTGAACTGTTTAAATACTTTTTACAATTTCTTGACTGCAGTACTGTCTTGACAGATCTCACAGTGGGTCAGTGGTGCGTAGAACACACAGACACAGCAGCTGTAGTTCTCACAGTCCATCACCTTCTTCCGACTACAGCACCTCCAAGTCCCCGTGCAGGTATGTGTTCATTTTACCAAGTGAAAGTTAACAATCAAGTTAACAATTGTGGAAAAGTGTTACACTGTGTTAGCTATAGCAGAAATTAATCATCTTAAATGTTTTGGAGTTCATACACCTTTTAGGCTGACCAAGGTCATTAAAGATCAGGGCCTTCAGCTTGGCATAGATCCTTTCTGATACAATTGTACAAAAGCTCAAAAAAAAAAAACTTTATATTGTTTCATGGAAGGGGACACATGGACTCAATAGACCTGGATGGCAACATTCTGGATCTGCTGCACACGCCTCCTGATGACAGTTAACATAGGCATTCCTACTCCATTTGATACTGGAGAGTGCAACCCTAGGAGACCCTTTAATGCTATGCAACAAGTCTGTATAACACTTTCTGTCCAGCATCCTTTACTTTACTTTGACGGTTTCTCCTTGGGGTCTTGTGTAACAGATTGAAACAGTTTGAAAGGTACTGAACACAATATTGGGCCTCAAACCAGACAAGTGAGGTCCAGAATGTTTTTCTGCACTTTCTTTAATTGGCTGACAAAGTAGCTCCTCCTCTGACTACTCTTTACAATACAAAAGAATAGTTACTTGACCCTTATAATGTCATAGCCACATGTTCGTAATTATACCCAAACACGGGAAGTACCCTCTTCCTTGCACAAGCTAAAGACTTATCTTCTGGCTAATAGACTAAAATCCTTCATGAACTGTTTTATTGACAAAGATCAGGTTGAGTTTGTCCCAGAGCATGAAACATTGAAGAGCATGAGTGTGACATCCACAACACGATTCTCAATAATCACTTAGCACACAAAAGATCTAAAAAGCTCAATGCAGCACTATAACTCTAAAACCTAACAGGCAATTTCCTGACTTGAATTTCAGGCAATCTACTAAAACTCACCTGCAACAATAAAATAAAATGGCTTTGTATTTAACCTAACCCATTTATTTAGTTTTGGAAGAGGCACTATACCAGGCTGTGCTTTATCTCCTCTTGTTTATCCTGATCCTAGAACCCCTAGCAGCCCAACACTTTATATCAAGAAGGTAGAAATAGCCAACATACACAATACAATATCATTATTTGTGGATGATATCTTCTACACATATCTTCTTGCCCAATCTATTGGCATTGCTTTCCTGGTTCACTCTTCTATCAGACCTGTTGGTTAATCCTTCCAAATCAGTAGACCATATGTCCTCCTAATAATGAGCAAGGTGCTAAAACTTGAGACTAACTATCCATATGGCTGGACAATTTCTTTACTCTATTTTACCATGTACATTACTCTGACCTATGAGACCCTCTGTGATTATAACTTTCCATATTCACTGCAACATCTCTATGCCTCTTTGATTCTTGGTAGCTTAATCTGCTTTCATTACAAGTTTAAGTTAAAAAAGGTAGTCTTCTATTGTTTTCCATGAACTGTGGGTAGCTATATATGCCAAAAGCAGGTTACACATTTTGACTTGTATCAGGGCTGCTCAAATGAATTGTAAACATATATGGGGCAGATGTAAGATTTGTGGTCAGTCATAATTCTGAATCATGCAGTGTGGAAACGGAACAGGTTTACTCTGAATATATACATTGTCAGTCTACCGACATATTTTGTGCACATAAGGGGCAGTTTTCCCCTACTTCTCTCAGGTTTATTCCTTTATAGGGCTAAAATGCTGACCTAAAATACATTTTGGATTTGTAAAGTAATTGTTTTGTTTTTACTTTATTTTATTACTTGTAGACCAAGCCCTAAGCGTAGACAAGATGACCATAAAGCTTCTAGCCACAGATCCAGCCGTAGCCGGTCTTCTTCTTGCACTGGTCACAGCAGATCTGCCACACCACAGCAGAATGGTCACAAGAGTGGCAGTCATAATGGTCACCAAAGTCAAGGGCATGGCTCCACTGTAGAGAAACATCTGGATGTAAGTATACATATATGAATGACTCTTTGTTTCAAGGTTTTTTTTTATCATTCTTACCCAGTATGCTTTCCTGTACTGTCTTATCTGATTTTTTCATTATATGATCTATAGTCCTTCACTGGGGTTTAATTATTTTACATATTGCTAGGATTGTAGACTTTAGAAAGAATTGTGGCATTATTATTTGTAAAGATTGCTTCTACAATGCTGAAATAGAATGGCCCAGCAACAAAACAACTTTTTATGGGCCAGACAAGCATGGTGTCTAGCCCCTTTGAATGCTCTCTGCTATTATCAAAGTTGAGGTGTGTGTGCTGAATATTCCTAGGAAAGTGACTTGTCCTCTCATTAAAGGATATCTGTGGACTGTTCTGTAAATGCATTTAATTCAGTTTAGTTTGGAGTTTGGACATCTATGTTCTCGTCTCTCTCTTGCAACCTAATATTTATTTATTATAAATTAAAAAGGGCAAACCAATTTTTTCTTGGAAAGTGTTGAGAGATTTACGGGGTGTCACAAATAGTGTTGGTCGAATAGCTCAGTGTTCGATTCGGCAGCTATTCGATCGAATAGCCCGATATTTTTTGGGTGATGGAATGCCTAATTCGAACACCATTAAAGTCTATGGGGGGGGGGATTCGGGTTATTATTCGGGACTGTGAAAAACTGAAAGAGCAATCGGGGGAGCAGAGCTGACAGCTCCGCCCCCTGATTGCTCCTGCAGCCCTAGCGTAATTGTAGTATGTGTTCTTAGATAGAGAATCTCTATTCAAGAACACATATGGAACAGCGTAATGTGACGGCAAGTTCCCACGCTCCCCGAGCTATACTTATCAGCCCAGTGACCGTGGGAACTGAACTGCAGATGAACTCTCAATGGAGAAACTCCATTGAGAGTTCATCTGGAGTCACAGCTGATTGGATGCACTCGCGTACCTCCAATCAGCTGGGACCACGGTTCCCACAGTCACCGGGCTGTACTTATCCTTCAGCCTGGTGACTGTGGGAACTGAACTGCAGATGAACTTTCAATGGGGACATTCCATTGAAAGTTCATCTGCAGTCACAGCTGATTGGAAGCACCCGCATACCTCCAATCAGCTGTGACTGCGGTTCCCATGGTCACCGGGCTGTACTTATCTATCAGCACAGTGACTGTGGAAACTGAACTGCAGATGAACTCTCAGTGGAGAAACTCAATTGAGAATTCGTCTGCAGTCACAGCTGACTGTATGCACTTGTGTACCTCCAATCAGCTGTGACTGCAGTTCACACAGTCACTGGGCTATACTTGTCTATCAGCCCAGTGACCATGGGAACTGAACTGCAGATGAACTCTCAATAGAGTTGCACTCTCAATTGGATGCACTCGCGTACCTCCAATCAGCTGTGACCGCGGTTCCCACTGTCAACGGGCTGTACCGATAAGTACAGCCCGGTGACCGTGGGAACTGAATTCAGGTGAGAGTGATTGGCTGAGGAAAGGTAAACCCTGATGATAGCTCAAGCGTCATCAGGATTTTCCTTTCCTCAGCCAATCAAAGAGCACTAGAGGTGAATGAATGGGGAGACGTGTCCTCATTTAACCTCTAGTTCCTGGGGATCTCACACTGACAGCAGGATTTCCACGGTTGTGCAGCCGTGGGGATCATCCTGTCATTGTGGGATAACCTGTAAAAAATAAATGTTAGTTACACAAATCACACACTTTCAATAAACTTTTTTTTTTACACATATTTTTTTACAAATTCACAAAGTCAAATCCCGTGTTTTTTGGGTCTATTCGAATTCGAACAGCCATATTCAGGTTGAATATAAGAACAACCCGAATTCGAACACCAACACTAGTCACAAACATGCTTTACCATGCCTTGTCAAAGCTGTCATTAAACGATGATTTTATTAAAAACAACTTTTGGATCATTATTTTTTTTAGGTAGTATGTCCTGCAGCTTTGAATGGTTTAAGAGAAAATAAGATGTAATGAAAATATTATTTGATATGTTAAAAGCTCTTACAAAGTAAATCTTCTTTGAAGTCATAATTTAAGATCCAGCAACATCATGAGTTTACTATTTGTTAAATAGCAATTAGCAATATGACTGATAGTTGAATACTCTGAATTTCAATTTGAAATTCACTCCAAGTAATACAGCAATAACAGTTAAAAGATATTACATCAGAGTTTACAAACAATGAATTGTATGTTGGTAAAAAATAGGAAAATAGTTACATGAACTTCAGTTAGGAATAATTAAATTATTTCTGTACTGGGAGGCATTTTAAAAGTATTGCACCAGAGCATAGGGGAATGCATCAGTGAATATACAGTACATCAGTGACACAGTTTCATTAAATTGCAATTAATTTTCCTTTATTAGCCTGAAATGCCTGAAATGCCATATTTCTGGTTAGTTATTATGTTTTACAATACTGTTTAGCAAGGCATTTGTTTCAGAAGGTTGAATTCATCTAAAACAATAATTTTATAAGTGTATGACATTCATTCTTAAAAATATTATTTACTTCATTGCTGATGTGATTACATTTGAAATGTATTGATTGTTATTTTAATTACACCCATCATTTGTTAATAAATGCTTAACCTCTCCAGGGTCCTAGAGATCCAAAAACCTAGGGTAACATGTAAAATGCAACATTCCTGGCAAAGACTTGGCCCATTCCATGATTCAGCTTTCTACTTGCCAGTAGAAGACTTGCCAGTAGAGGACTTGTCCTGTGTTCATCTTCATAAAGTGTCCCCCAGTTGGTATATCAATGCTTCTTGGATTTCATTATTCCCAGGACAGTTGTTAATGTGGGTAAAGTTTTCAGTGTCTGTAGTTTATTATTGCTCAGTTTGGTATGTTTAATTAGTTTAGTATTGGTAAGTTACTATTATTTAGCAACTGTCAGGTGTTTTTTATTCCCCTTGGAGGTTGATGGTGATGAGTCTGCACCTATTTTAGACATCATGGAGAGGACACTATAAATGTAACACATTTATTCAGATTAAGCCAAATAATTAGTATTTTTATATATATATATATATATATATATATATAATTTTTAATGTTTTTTTCTTTTTTATCTTTTGTTATTTTGTTATTTTAAAAAAGGACAGAGTTGACTTGTTGACTCATATGACATACACATTTAAATTCAAGCTTGTGATTTTCACTGTTTTAATGGTTTTCACTGCATAGTACCTCTGCTTAAGCATTGCATCATCATATGCTTTGTTGAATTTGCAAATATTGTGTCCTTATTTTTAATTATTCAGAAGGGATATTTGGATTTCTATTCTTTGCTATTATTGGACAAAATCCTCTATTCTACGAACATAAACATTTACTTGGTAATATGGAAAATACATAGGTCCATGTAATATGGCAGTCTTATAGAGAGTGGAGATTTACAAAGTCCAGTACTTTGTCTAATTCAATTGGTTATTGATTGTTATTGCATTTTAGACTTTGTTTTATAGGCAAGTACAATCGATGCAGTTTTTTGTCCAGCATAGCATAATTTATTATGTTTAATACAACATAACAACATACAACAATGATACTTTCCTGTTAACTGGACCTCCCTTCAAAAAACACATACTATATTTTTATATATTTCCACACAAAAAAACACTATATTTAACAGACTTTTAATTGAACACTTATCAAAACTGCTTCCAATACTGCTTCAATTAGGTTGGAATCACCAACCTGTTGTTGCCACATAAATTCTGATAACTAGGACTCTCTAGATGATGACCCGCAGTTAAGCTATGGTCATAATTGTGCCCATTGGCTGATCCTCCTATTTGCCTGACAGTTTACACCAGTGTCAGGGTTCACAAAGTTGTAACAATGGTTTACCTTTAAATGTTTGAAGTCAACTGTTTCTATTTCCTCCATTTTTCAGCCTTGCCAGCTATCTGAGTAGATGAGCGAGTCCTTTTCAGTGGAAGCACAAGCATTGTTCTTTCATGTTGAGAACAATCTTTTAGTCATTTCTATGATCAGGCTCTGTACTAGACCTTCACGCATGGTTGCTGGCTAAGGTATTCTGCAGAAGCTTCTTGCATGTGTGCATTACAGTCAATATGTTTGGTCTGGGTAATTAGGAAAGTCAAGAGAGGTCCAGATAGCTAGAAAGCTAAGTGAAGTCCAAATAATATGAATGTATCCAATAAAGGACACCTCCTTACCTACTTCAATATGTTTAAAGGTATAGTACTTTATATAGTTATTCTTAATTTTACATACAAATGCCAACATTTTTCAAAAGCTTTTGTTAATTTCTGTAGTTACAATTTAAACAGTCTAGAAATACAGCATGTTTTTGTCTGTCAAAAGAGTGTTGTTTGAGTTGATATTTTATCATTTCTCCTCAGACTGGGTACTCACAATTACAGTATATTAATCATTTTAGAATTGTTTCCTAATGGGATTTTCCGCTCATTGGCAATTTGAATTAGGCAATAAATTGGATGGTTTATTTGTAAAACACTAGTATTTAATTAACAGTCTGTAAACCTAAATAAAACATTTCAATGGTTATAAACCTAATTTAAAAGAGAAGAAACACTCATCCTTGCATTTAGTGTGATTGAATGATTAGTTAATTATTAGACAACATTGCAAAATAATCATTTGTAAATAGTGACTTTAGCCTTATATGTGCTTGAGATGTTAGGGTAGTCAGGGGAGTATCATGAGTATAAATCATGCTACCTAAATATACAATGCTTCATGCCAATGTAACATGGGAAACCTTATTGCAAAGCAGTCACATATGAAAAGTTTTGATAAAAAAAACTATGTATATGTGTTAGTTTAAAATCCCCTCTCACAGCATGGCAGAGCTTTTGCACATTCCCTGATAAATTAAACATTGCAGTGTTAGAGGATGCACGCATGTACTGGCTTTGGCCAGGGGTGTCAAACTCAAATACACAGAGGGCTAAAATTAAAAACATAGACAAAGTCGCGGGCCAACTTTAAAATTTATTTAAAAAAATGAGGAAATCTTTCCTTCTCATTAGATATAAAGCCTTTTCATAAAAAAAATTTTTTTAATTTTATGGAAGAAAAAATCTTATGCCTTTTTCTCTATTTGTAGCCTTCTGAGTCAAATTTCAATGATTCACTAACGCACAGTTTGTCAACACAGTCAACCTGGTAGGGGTACCTGATAAAGGGTTACGCCTTAGCAAAAGATGGATTTATTTAACACCTACCACTCCCCCTATTAAAGGACAGTAGCCAGTAGTTATTTTTCAGCCACTTTCAGTAACGAAAAAATGATCCTTTCCTAAATTAAAAAAACAATGAAAATATATACAGTCCTTTCAACATGACAGTTGTGGAATATGCACCCATGCCTGTGCTGCAGGTACATGAACAGAAAGTAAAAAAATAAGCCAGATTGTTTATTATTAGAATTGTTATTATATTATTTTTTCTACAGGTTGAGTTATACTTTAAATAAAAATCTGCTTTAAATATACAAAACTAGTTATACATTATTGACCGATATAACAGTTTGGATACTTTAAAATCCTAGGACAATATTTATTTTATTCAAATGAGCATGGACCTTTATTGGTATTTAAGCTGCAGGTACAAATACAGGTACATCAGTATTAGGAAATACAGGTCCAGACTGTGTTATATAGTTGATGCCTTGCGTTTGTGGCCGTAGACAAATATGGTTTTAAAGGGCATGACTCGTATAAGCAGAAGCTGAACAAAAGGTATTTGTTGATTTATTTCAGCAAAATTTAGCTGTATTTGTTTTAGTTGTTGTGTGTTTGAAATGCAATCTAAGTAAAGGTTGCACTAATTAAAGAAAATTTGTATTTTTAAGAAGTCCTATAAGGTTTAAAATCTTTCCCCTGCTTTCCTTTACTATTTAAAACTGATTGCTTGAAATGTGTTTATCATTATCTGCAGTATAATAAAACATACATTTTTTACTAGAAATCATATTATTGCTTTTAGTATGTATTCCTATCTTATCTGTTACGTTATGTTATGTTGTATCAGCCATAAATATAGATATAAATATAGACACAGGTGTGGGTGTTTTAAAAGTATTGATATACAGATAAAAAAATATATACAGATAAGCATGTTTCATCTTTAAACAGACATGTGATGTATTCTAAAATGCTTTATACCAGTTGTCAAAGAAAAGAGGCTTTTGTATGGTATTGGAAAGTTTTCAAGAAAAATACAACTTGGAAGACATTTAACAATATAAAGACCTTGTCTATTGATCGGCTACTGTTTATTTATAACTTGGTTCTTTTGCTTTCTGTTTTTCAAATATTTTATGTTACTCCTTCTGATTCATTCTCTTTTTGGGTATAGCAAAAGCTTTGTCTCCTCACTGTATCATACTTTTAGACTTATTCTCTCTCTTTTTTTACCTGCCCACTTTCTTCTTTTACTATACTTGGTTGTCTAAGTGCCTAAGTGGCACTGATCATTGATATACTAGAATCCGCTCAAAACGTATTCACAGCTTTAAGAAACAAAGTCTTATTAAAGCCCCTAATAATGTATGGGTTATACTATGATAAAGTGCATGCTTGCTTAGTATATTTAGACAAATATAACGTAAAACAATTTATTTATATTTTTAATCTCATCTGTGTTTTTCTTTAGCCTCTCATTTGAAAATCGGTAAAACTTTGACTTTACATTAGGGAGCAGTGGTCTCATTAGTGTATTTTCACTCATTTCTTCATTTTCTTTCTCATAACAGAAATGCAATTTTCCTTTTTATGTGATGTTCTAGAGTTTTGTTTTTGTTTTTTTTGTGTGTCTGTCATTGTGGGCATTTTTAGTAGTAATGAAGATTTTTTTTAACTATACATGATTATACTTTTGTAGCTGATTTAAAAGGGAAGATAACTGATATTATGAGGTATAGAAATCATACATTTTAGGCAAGCGCACTAAGTAATTTGCTTTATAATTTTAAAATAAGTATTTAGAAAAACATGTCTATATGACAGGTTGAATGATTGATAGTTTCAATTTATTCCTTTTATAAAAATAATTTTAGAATTATTTTCTTTAAAAATGTTCATATGCGTTTTTGATGTTTTGTAACGTGAATTCAATGACACTTGTTTACTTATTTCTCGTGGCCAAATAGCCCTTGTTATAATTAATGACTTCTTAAAAGTTTATTTAAATTGGCTGTTATTTTTTTTGTTTAATATTATTCATTTCAGTTTTGCTGAGGTGAACATTATAACAGTATGGTAGTACATTGTGATAAAACTTTAAGAGCTCTTTCACACCTGCTTTTTGAAACAGTTATCAGCTCTCAGGTACAAAACAAACTGCTGCTTTGCTTATGGGAGAGGAAAACCGCAATGTGGGTAACCAGATTTGCAAAAAGCTGCAGCTGTGGCCACAGCCAAAAGCGACTTTTGTCTGAAATGGCTCTTATAGTTACTTCATGATAAAATGTACCCTATTGGTTCTTAATCTCCTTGTTTAATGTATCAATGGGCGTTACCAAACTTGCTTTTGATCCTTTTAAGTTTCTGAACAATATATAAGTATGTAGTTTAGCTCAAAATTTTCAATAATTTATGCAAAATAGTAAAGAACAATTCGTAAAAAAATAATTTTAGGGTACCTTGTAAGTGAAATATGTACATATTTTTTATACCAGGCAAGTATTTTGGTAAATGGTAATGAATAATGCTCATGATTGAATTGGTAAAATAGCTCTTCATCTTTTGCAGTAAGCTTCACATTTAGTACACCAATTCTGTATCTGTATATCCAAAATATGCCTATGCCTATAGAAAAGGCAAAGCCTGCTAATCACCATTTCAGAATGAGGGACTAGTTGACTTCCCTTTTAAATAGAGATTCAAGTTTTCATTTCATTCTGGTTGGCTTTCACTTCTGCTACTTTCTGTTTCACTCTATTAACTTTTTTTTGAGAGCCTCAGTATTATTAGGAGGCCTAAGACTCGTAACCTTATTGTTTTTCTGGTAACACTGCATGCACATTATGTTTAATGAAACCAAAAAAGTGTCATACCTGTTTCTTTTCACCTCCTCTTCCCTCCCTGAAAAATGTCTTCAGCCGAAAAAAATAAATAAAAAAAGATGGTGTATATAACATTATATATTATGTATGTAATTTGAACAGCTACTCTAAATCTAGTGAAGGGATGTGAAACGCGTTACTAAGAGTCATTGTCTTTTTC
Source organism: Pyxicephalus adspersus (assembly GCF_032062135.1). Taxonomy (NCBI): domain Eukaryota; kingdom Metazoa; phylum Chordata; class Amphibia; order Anura; family Pyxicephalidae; genus Pyxicephalus; species Pyxicephalus adspersus. The sequence goes on along the minus strand of NC_092858.1, from coordinate 85,544,285 downwards.
CTCCATTCTGCACTCCTAATGTGGAGATTATTCTTTTCTGTTATTGTTCCATTCCTGTCTCTGACAATTAAAGAAGGTAGGTATTTATCTAACTCTGCACGTTCACATCTGAAGATGAGCTTGTTCAAGCACAATAGCTTATTTTTCATGTTAATTTTCTATTTCTTTTAGTTTTTATTATACATTATTTCAGTTCTTTATCTGGTGTATCATTAAGCCTTCTCACTGACAAAGAATTACAGTTATACTAAGGGCTACAATTCAATCATTCTGCAACATTAAGCTATAAATGTTGTCTTTGGATTTTTTTTGTACTTCTTAGAATTATATGATATCATGTTTAATAAGGAGTTATCAGGTCACCGTGTTCTGTTTTAAAACTTGGTATAAGACCAATAGCTCCCTGAACAGTAGGAGCATGTCTAACCTTATGCTTATACAAGTTTCTAGATGTCTGTCGTTGAAAGTATTTTTACTTTGCTTTGGTTCTTCTGAATTTCCTGCAGTTTAAGTCTTTTGGTCGTGCAAAACACGTAATAGATCTAGTTGTGAAGGAAATGTAATATGACAGTATAGAAGAAACATAAAAGCAATGATGGAGACTAAGCAGGGTGCATGTGTTAAAATTGTATCTCTTTAGGTTTCTTTTTTTTAATAGTTCTGAACACAATATTCAAAATGCAATCACTAATGCAAATGTTACACAAGTAAGAAGTGTTTTCAGCTAATATTCTACTTGTCCAATACATAAATGGATTATTGTTAAATTTCTTTTTTAGTTAAAGCTTAACTAAACACAAGAACAAAAGTGTAATATATTCCATCCTGCCAGTCTTAAAGATGCTGCTGCATTTTCTTTTCCCAAGCTAAAAGCATTTTCAGGCTAAACAAAAATACCCCTTGCCCTTGCATGCAGTGTTCTTGTCAATAGTGTTGATGTTCAGATTTGGGCTGATTGCAAAATTGATCTGAACATTCTGACATTCAGTTCAGCTCCCTGCCTTTTGTTTGTGGGCAGCATTTCCAATAGCTGGTGGTTGTCAGAGGTGGTACCGCCACTTCCAGCTGATTAACCTGCACAGTGAGTAGCGTATAAATATGTTACTCATTAATAAATATTTAGGATTGTGTATAATTGATTAGATTTATGAATTAAATTCAACTAAGTACTCTCAATATGCACTGGCCACATTATTAGGTACATTTTGCTAGTAAGAGGCTGGACCTCCTTTTGCTTTCAGAACTGCCATTTGTCTTTGTGGCATAGATTAAACAAGGTGCGAGAAGATTTGGTCAGTACTTTAAAGTTGTTGAAGATTTGTTGGCTGCACATCTATGATACAAATTTCCTGTTTTACCAATTCCCAAATTACCTTTGTTGCATTGAGTTCTACTGACTTCAGAGGTTGGACTAAGTTGTCACCCTTCAAATCCAAGTCGAGTCCCAAGTTATTGACACCAACTCCCAAATCAAGTCTCAAGTCACCAAGAATTCTTCCAAGTGGAGTCTCAAGTCAGGTCACTTCATTTATCCCCATATAAAAACAGAGCTCTGATCCTGTTCTTGAGCACAGGATTGCATTCTAAGTCCACAGCTTTCTCCTCTGACAGCTAAAGGGGGAAGGGAGGAAGGTAGTGAGGCTTCTGTAACACCACCCTCCTCCCCAACCCCTTCAGCTGTCAGAGGGAAAAGCCGTGGACATAGAATGCAAGAAAGGTTGGGAAAAAGGCAGTGAAGCTTCTGTAACACTGCCTTCCTCCCAGTATTCCTTGCATTCTAAGTTTACTAAGTTGAGCTTTCTCCTCTGACAGCTGATATGAAGAGGGAAGGGAGGAAGGCAGTGAGGCTTCTGTTACACTGCCTTCCTCCCAGTCCCCTTCAGCTGTCAGCAGAGAAAGCAAGTCTCTGGGCAAAACCCCCAAGTCGAGTTGCAAGTCGTTTTTTAGGTGACTTAAGTTGGACTCAAGTCCAAATGGCATGACTCGCGTTCCAACCTCTGACTGACTTTGGAGACCATATGTGTATAGTAAATTTATTGTTGTGTTCAAGAAAGCGGGTTCAAATATTCTGAGCTTTGTGACATGGTGCATTATTCTTCTGGAAGTAACCATTAGAAGGTGGGTACATTGTAGTAAAGAGTAGTAGTAAAGCAACAATGATAAGTTAGTCTGTGGCATTTATTCAATGCTCAATAAGTACTAAGGGGCCCAAAGTGTGACAAGAAAATTTCCCCCACACCAGTACATTGCCACCACCAGCCTGAAACATTGATACAAGGCAATATGGATCCATCTGTTGGCCCCAAATTCTGACCAATCTTCTCTCACCCAATTTTGGTGAGCTTGTGAAAATTGTAGGCTCAGGTGCCTGTTCTTAGCTGACAGCAGTGGTGTATAGTCCATCTGCTTTAAGGTTTGATGTGTTGTGCATTCGGAGATACTCTCCTGCATACCTTGATTGTAACAAGTGGTCATTTCAGGTACTGTTACTTTGTTACATTTCAGTTACTTTGGCATCAACAAAATATTTTCACCCAGGGAACTGCGGTCCACTGAATACTTTCTTTTTTTTAATGCCATTCTCTTTGTCATGCCATTCTCTATAAACCCAAGAGATGGTTGCGATTGAAAATCTCAGCAGATCAGAAATTTCAGAAGTACTCAGACTGACCTGCCCGGTAATAACAACCATCCATGTTCAATTAAATGACCTTTTTCCCATTCTAATGCTTGTTTGAACTTCAGCTGATTGTCCTGATTGGATATTTGCATTAATAAGCAGTTAAACAGGTATGTAATAAAGTAGCCAGTGAGTGCACACTCACCTGGTCAGCAAATAAAAGCATAATTTGTGGCACCACACAATGCACCAGCATGTAGGAAGGTTGGATTTGGATATTTGAATTCAGAATTTTTTCCTCAATTCACCAGAACAGACTCTAAGCTGAACAATAATTCTACTAGAAAGATAAAACAATGTCCCATCAAAAGCAGATATGTTTTCATATCCAATCACAGATCACTGTTACTAGTGAATTTCACAACATATATTAGAAAGCAACCAGTCCAAATCATACTGCAACATGTCACACACTACTGAATGTGGTTCTTGAGCATTTTAATTTGTGGGCCAAACTCATTAAAGTTGAACTTGTGCCTACACTTGTTTTCTCATTTTGCGAAGAGAGAAGAAAAACAGAACCTCTTTGACATATTAATGTACTAAGCCAGGGATTACGGTCAGATTGCAGTATTTTATAATTAAGTGAAAATATGTCAGTTTTCCTTATCCTCTAGTTGTAGAAATTTTCTCTTCCTTTCTAGATGGGAAATAAGTTGGGAAGATGAGATAGGAAATCCCCCACAATGATATAGAAAGTAATGAAAACTTTGTTGAGTGCCAGCTCCCCACAGTCCAGGATGAAAGCATTGATTTACTGTAATTGCAAAAGAACAATATCATTTTAAGGATGTGCAGGTCTACTTTGTCAAAGTGTAGATAGGAAAAGCAATAAAATCTTGACAGATGTTCTACGCTTACTCTAATTTAACTTTTTTCTTTTAAAATTTAAATGATGTTTACATTATTTAGCATTACTAATTATAGTCAATTTTAAATGTATGTCTCATTATCATTTTGAATTTGGCCAATACATCAAATCAAATACATATGATTCTTTACTTTATATAGCAATTGTAATGACATAATAAACAAATATCAGTAGCAAAGACTAATTTCTAAAAACTGCCAAGAGTGATTCAAAATATGTGCATTTGTTAAAGCAGTTTATTTTACGGATGTCATTTTTGTTTTATTTTGCTTTCCAATCCTCCTTACATTAAAAGGATTAAATAACAAGGAATAGGAAATTTAAAAAAATTAATAGGAAATAGGAAATTAATTAAAAATTAATCAGACTAACTTTCAAAATTTTTAAATTCTGTTATTATTTTTATATATACCGCATAGGGTGGCCAATAGAGATTTTAGAGGTTACATGCTAATAGGTCACTGAGGCCTAAATCCTTTTTTAACCTCCTATTCATTTCACTTTCACACAAATCTGTGTGATTTTAATGTTACCTGAAAATGTTGAATCAATATATTCACACACCTAGAGGACCTTGTTGTTTTCCTAGCAGGAAATACTTTTATTAAAAATGAGTGAATTGTATTATTTTTTTCTCAAGAAGATAATATTCACATTTCCAGGTATAGAATTTTAAAATTCAACAATTTGCATATTGATTTCTTTTAACAAAAGTGTTTGTTTATCCATTTTGCGCAAATTAAAATGGGTGAATATACTTAAAAGGTAAATAGAGATGGGAAAATGTACTTTAATATATCTGAAAAATATTGGGTAGAAGTTCGCAAAAGTTCTCAGAAGTGCACTACATACAAAATGGTAATTCTGTGTAAATAATTATGTCTTGTATTGTGCTCTCACTTTGTCATTTATTAGATAACAGATATATATGTTCTTATATTGCGTATTACTTGATTTGGTGATATATAGCAATCTGTATATCCTTTTCCCCACCTTTTTACAGGTTAAACTATCTTGTATTTTTGAGTTGGTTATGATTGGTGAAATTCTCCTAAGGCAGTGCTAAACATTAAAACTAATATAAATTTAGGTAGGCAGGCTCTTGATTGCAGAAGGTACATGCAATGTCCCTTCTGCAATAGAAAATAAAGTAAACCTGCGCTATTCCATTTTTTTTAAATTTGAGGTGTAGATGTATTTTTTTGTTATTTAGGGGACCTTAACAGTATCATGGCTACCTGGCATATATTAGCCAGGTAGCCAAATAATGAAAAATCAGCTCCTACAATCAGGCTATATTCTCCCAATCATCATGTAACTGTTTTTTTTTTTTCATCTAGAGGGCCTATCAACTGGCAAACATGGCAGCAAGACCAAAAATGTACTGGCCTTGCCCCTGCCATGATGTCTTCAGCTCCTTCTCCTTGTTGAAGCAGATGCCCTAAAAATGGGATATTCCTCCAAAAATATCAATCTTCGATTAGACACGTTTCCATGGTTCACACAACTTTTCTAACACCATGCCTAACAGGGAGAAACTACACTAATACATTTTCTTCAGGAGCTGTACCTATTCAGCTGGCATGTATGAGTACTGAAAATAGGCCAAAGCCAGGCTGAACAAAATGTCCTCCTTGTCACATTACTAGTAAAGTAAAATAAAAAAAATACTTTATAAATGTTTTAATTTTCATGCTGCTGTTGCAATTCAGAAATGAAACTCACTATAGTTGCCTCAGACCATGATATTGTACATTTCAGCAGTATGGTTTCTATGCTCTAATTGGTTAATTTCTTTGTTCACAAATGGACTATTGCAGTTAAAGTATAATTACAATTGCTCCTGCTTAATAAGTTAAGTTCAAAACTTGACACCATAAGTACCAGACCGTAGAAGTTACTCAAGTATCCACAGTAAATGACTACCATATTATTTTCACGGACATATAAGTAATGTCATAGAAGCCAAACTCAAGAAAGTTGTTAAAAAAGATGGTGAAATAAATATTTCTTTACAAGAGACCTGGAAAATTTTTAGCAAATTCTGTTAGATAAGTAGTATTATACTTAACACTTGTTTTATGCAGTTTATCATTGATTATTTTACCGAATAGGTTCATAGAAATTATAGAAATACTGAATGTGCATAGAATATTACAAATATATTTTAGAATATTAATCACCTTTATTAGAATATGAACCACACCTGTTTATTTAAAGTGTATAGTAGATACATAGACCTATAACAAGGGTACCCTATCCTAGTCTCTCAGTCTTGACTACAACTACAGAGACCAAAGAGGCAAAAACCTTTGCAAAACCAGCTGATTTTAGATTTCGATACTGTATCTTCTGTAACCCAAAGTAAACATTAAGCATTTGTTTAGCTTACCAATATCTCTCTAATCACTAACTTGCTATATAGCTGCAAACCCCTTATTCAATTTAGGCTCTTTTGAGGTAACAACAAAAAAAAATAGTAAAGATCAGGCTTTGCTGAATTCTTGGCAAAATTTTTATTGCTGGTTTGCAAAAACTACTAGTGTTTGTGAACTCTTCATTCAAGAAACAAGCTGTATAAATGCACACAGACTTTTTTAGAGTGTATGTCATTCTAAAAACAGAACTCTGGTATTCTAACTGCTATATAGGGCTCTGATAGATAGGTTTGTTGTCACATCCTGCCCTGCTGACAATGTGATATCAAAATTTCAAGAATACAGACAAAAATAAAAAATACTCAAACATACTTCCATACTTTAAATCAGCAAAAAAAATTTTAGCAAAAGAAAATTTTGGTGGTCTGTGGCTCTGGCCAGTGCACCCCCCAGCGGGGTCAAGAAAGGACCCTGCTTGGGGAGGGGGGGGGGACATACCGGCCATACCTGCGGACCACGTCTCCTATATGCATCGCATGCTCGCATTGTTTCTCTGGAGAGTAGGTGGGTTCTGGCATCATGATGTCACTCTGGGGGACATTTTTTTAACCCATTTGATACACAGCTCCCCGCGCATGTGCTGTCCAGAGTCCATAAAAATTATTTTCCTCAATTTCTTTGTCAAAACTTTGTCAGCAGGACAGAAAGTTTTGGCTTGTCATATACTTTAAATTTTAGCTTTTTGCTATTTAAGAACTACAGGCTTCTGGCATGGACTGTCTTTCATAATGTTAGTTCTACCACAGGTTAATACCATTTCGGGTAACTAAACACCCTATGCTTTTGTGATGATGTTTTATAAATTTACTACCTACTCCTTCTAAATGACATATTTTTAATATGACATTTGTCATATTATTATCTAAATGACATTTTTGCACAGACCACCACCAAACACCAGTGTCTGCTAAACCTTTCCTAAATGAGTTTTGCTAAGATGAACACTATTATTTCTCTTGAAAGTGAAGAACGAGGAAGAGACAGATACTCCCAGAGCTACTTATCACGAATGAGGTTTCATAGCAGTGATTGTCTATTGCTTTCAAACTAACCTGCCTCTCTAGCCCCCGAAAAGCAGTACCAACATTAAATTGAGATTGTCATTCCAAAAAAAAAAAAGTGATCGGAATTACAGGGATTAAAGAATCAACACACTGCTAATATTTTGTTTTCTCCTGACGGATTTTGACATATTGGTGCCTTGTTGTCTTTATTTCCAGCATACAGTTGAAAAACAGGGGTTGATTTACTAAAGAAGTTAGGTATGTAGACCTACTCTGCAAGGGATAATTTACTTAGTTTAGTGAATGTAGGAAATTTTACTTACTTTACTCAACAACGTGAGGAAATGTATGAAAAAAAAACACTACAAGTGATAATTAGTTGTGCTAAATATTCATGTCTACAACCTCTTATCAAATCAATCCTAATATGCTAAGTTTTTTAAAAAGTGGCTGATAATTTTTTTACTGGTGAGGAACAAGTCATAGAATCTTTGTTAGATAAATCCTTTTAGCAAGACTGGGAAAATTTATTTAACAAATTTGCAAGATACGACACACTTTTGTTCATTTTGCAGTAAATCTTTAATTAACTGTTAGAAAACGGTCTTTATTCCACCTCTATTTTGTAATGCCTATTTTCCTTGTGTTTGTGTGCAGTTTCTTAGAATATATTTTGCGTTACAAATATGACTGTAACTTGAAGATAAAGGGGAGATGTATCAGATTAATTGATAATCAAAATATTAGAAATGGCTCAAAAGGGGCAAAATGTTGAAGCATGCAGTAGAAATTTACTTTGAAAAATTAAAAATGATTCTCTATTTTACATTCTTTGTCCATTGTCAATAGCAGAGACTCTTAACATTTATTCTTTGTGCAGCTGTAAAAAATAGCAATTGTAACTTGGATCCTCAAGTTTTAAAAATGTAACTATTATTGCCCTAACAGGAAATATATGCAGTATTTTCTTTTGCCAGCTAGGAAGAAAGCACATGAGTGGTTACATCTTAACTCTAATATTTGGTTAACATCCAAATTGAACTAAAACGAGGCAAGGTAGAGCTTCCTTATTACCTTGACACATCACCCCCAGAATCTTCCTTATGGATGTGTTTCACTTTTATCAGTACTGTTTCTTTTGTAAGCCCAAGTTAGTTAGCATAGTTAGTTACTGGTGTCATGGATATTTGTTAACATCAGGTACAAAAATAAGCTAGCACTGACATCATTTGTGGAAAAATAAACCCCATATTGGACATGCATACTTTTTTACTTGTTTATGATATATAATCCAGCATTTAACTTACATTTCTTACATTTTAAAGCCACTGTTGTTCAATTCAAATGTTGGATACAAATGTATGATCCAATACATTTTTCAAGAAAATGATTTTACATTAAGAAAACATACACTAGTTAAGCAAAGGTTCCGTATATAGCTAACTAAGGTCACTCAAACCTCGTGATTGGCCTCCCCAAGCATTTTGAAAAAACAAGGCCAGGAAAGTGGGTTTGTGTGTTTTTTTCTTTATTATTATTTTTTTCTCTCTCTCTATCTCTCTTGCATTTTTGTGAATCTAATGATGCACTTATGTTGCCCCACTTTTCCCTTCTCTTCATACCTTACCTACTAAAGGAGGAAATACCACTTTCTTGGTAAGTGGATGTTAACCAAGAGGCACTTAAATCAAAAAAAAAAAAAAAAAAAACACAGTGTGACAAAACTGAGAACATAGGGTGCTGATGAAAGCTCAACAGTACTCTGCCGGCAAAATAAAGGAATTCAGAAAAACTAAAATGAATTTTAAAGAAGTCTATTTTATTTTTCTCAGTAACATTTGTGGATTTTATTTTATTATTTTTTTTTTTTACCTTCCCCTCTTCCCTCCTCAATCTCTCTACCAGTTTTTGTGCTGTTTTGTCCAGATGTTTACCTCACTCCTCACTTTTTTTTTAATTAATTTTCTCTTTTTTTATCCAAACAATATTTAACCCATATTTTTGTAATCTACATAAATTTAATTTTCCTAATTTTGATTTTTATTATTTTATATTTTATGTGAGACTTTAATTTTAGCTTTCTCTCTCTCTCTCCTACCCGCTCTTTGAAATAATTTTTGTTTTTTATTTTCTTTTTGTTGCGTTTTGCATGCAAAATTGCATGAGCTGCATTGTTGGGGTCAGAAGGCTAAGCAGAAAAAATAGTCTCAGTGTAGAATCTCTGTGTTAACGTGCTGTATGCAACTGTGAGTTACCATTTCTGTTCCGTGCTGATAATGTCATGCTAAAGCTTCTCCCTATCTTTTCTTTTTCTCCTATTTCTATTTGTTTTCCTCTTCAGCGGCTGAATTCAGTATCTCCATCAAAACGGACACATCTAAAAGTGGAAACATCACCTAGCCGACACAAGAGTAACAATCGCAGTGATGTAAGAAGCCCAAGATCTGTTTCTTCAAGCAAAGGTGGCCGCTGTTCGTCAGATGATAAGCATCGACGAGACTCTAGGTCACCATCATCAGATAGACACCATGGGCGTTCCAGGGGCAGAAACAGAATACGTAAGGAGTCTTCTTTAAACTCAGGAAGCCATACAAGCTACAGCAGTGATTCTGAAGGGTCAATATTGTCACATACCACAGGACTGGAAAAAAACCATGGTGCTTCTGCCAAAAAGTAAGGTCATGTTTAAATTTTATGTATAAACTAGTAGACTTTAAACATGATTTAACTAAATCCATTGTGAATAAATGCATATCATTAGCTTTTCAGGTTGTGTGCATGTTTATATATACTAGAACAAAGGTATTATTAGGATATTGAAAAAAAATAATTAGAATTTGTATGTCACAGGCTAAAAATAAAGCATCATCGTGGTAGACAGAATAGCTGCTCCGAGTCTTCAGTAAAGCATGTTAGACAGAATTCTGACCGAAAAAAAAGTCCTGCAAGAAGCACCGGCCACAGGGGCAGCTCCTGGAGTTCCAGCCGATCTCCATCCCGCTCCAGGTCACGTGACAAAAGGATGGCTAGAAGCAGGTCTCGATCTACTTCACAAAAGAAGACTTTAAACAGGTAAAGAGTTTATTAAAATGTAGTCTACAAAAAAATCGGTTTAGGTTTTGTTATATAGCAACCCAACTTGTCCCCGTTGGCACTAAGGATGCAACATGAAATTAATTAAGAAGTCTCATACAGAGTGAGGGGATTTCTTTCTTAGATCTATGCCAATAAGTGTTCCCAATAAAATATTTAGCCTTATCTCTTGTTAAATTGACAACTCAAACTGTTTGCATTTCCATGTAATTTTTTATCTCAGTAAGTATGGTCACAAGACAAATAGAGGAAATCTACCAAATAGGGACAACTTTAAAACATTACATAGATACTAACATTTTTCCTTTGTATACAGAGCAAAGAAAAATGTAAGATACACATACACTTTAAACATGGGTTTAGTAAAATGTAAATAATTTAAATGTTTAGTACTTGAGCTGCATTTGCAGAAGGGATAAAGAAAATAATTTTTGTTGACATATCCATGCCTAAATTAGGTAAATATACTAACAGATTCTGACTAAATTATTGAATATCTATTACACTGTACACTAAGTCTTTGGAACATTGAAGATCAGATTAGAATAAAAAACATTAAAACAGTATGATTCACATTTTGTGAAAAATCTGCTAACAATTACCCCATGTATATACCACAGGAAATTGGGTTTATATTGAGATATTTTACTTTTCTACAGCCTTTAGTTTTGAGTTTGCTGCTTAATTAACAAAAATAGAAATAGATTTACAGTTGGTACCTTTCCTCTATTACACTACCTTTAAAGGATTATCCAGTCAGGAACTGCTATGTACAGTTTGACTGAATGAACAGTTCCTCTTGCAATATAGTGCCTGCATATATAATTACATTATAGGTAACCAGTAAAACTGTTCAGCACAATTTCAAAATCCGCTCAAGCAGTATGGCTATTAAAAACCACTCATATTTTACAATTAAACATTATCTTCAACTAGTAGATCACTTTTTTTAAACATTCATTATAAATATTATTAGTGTTCCTTTTTAAAAGCCAAATAATACTAATTAAATCCTCTGTGTTTTGTAGTTTTTTAAATTGTATCTGTATTTTAATAAGGATGTGCATATACACTCAATTAAAAGTGTTTATTAGGTGTTAATCTGCTTCTACTTAAATTAGGGTCAAGGATAGTGAAAATCGAGCACGACATAATGACACAGAAGCAGCAAGACCCCGTCGTCGATCCAGAAGTTATTCACCTATTCGGAAAAGAAGGAGGGATTCCCCTAGCTTTATGGAACCACGAAGAATTACAAGGTAAAGTGCTAAAAATAAATAAATAAATATTCATACATATCTATGTTCATATGTGTCTTTATTATGCATTCATTAGGACATATAAAAAGTAATACAGTTTACACAGCAGGGGTAAGAGCAGGGCAAAGTAATTTTGCAAAAATCGAGAAACATTTTATTAAGACCAGGCAATAGGTCAGAAATATCTAGCCAACAAATATCTTTGGCCACATGTAGCATTTACAGCATCCAAGCAAAACATAATCCTCAAAGTTCAATTTTCATGTACATGAACATGCAGATTCTATTATTTGAGGCAACGGAAAGTATGAGATAAACTTGAAGATAACACTCCCATGTACTGGAAGGGTGGTATAGATGGTATCCGAGGAAAGAGAAGGTAGTAGCCCAGAAAATATAACTAACAAATTTTGTCAGAGTATGTGAAGAAAAGAAAAAGCCATATCGCTGACATTATAAGAAGGGACAGGAGATAAAACTAATACAACCCAATTAGGATAATATACAGGTTAATTGATCGTTGTTGTTTTAAAGGGAACCTGCAGAGAGGCCAAGACAGTTTATGTAAGCTGAGAAATCTGAAAGCTGAAAATTCTGTGACCATCAGTCTTAAGAGTATCAGTCTTCCTATATCAGACAATCAGTTCTGTATCCATAAAATGCAGGGTTTTTTTAAAGATCCGCCCTTGGTTTACTTAAAGATGAATTTTTCCCAGGATCCAGTCAGTGAGCTCTCTCAATCTTATGGAATGAACTTGCTTCCAAATTAGGAGCCTCCATCATATACACAGGAACGAAGTGTAATAAATCATGTGATTTGTATGACTCTGGGATGGCAATATAGCAAAATTTTGATTGGCGGGTGCAATTTTTTTAAAACTATATAACTATAATTTTTGTCCAATAAGGAGGTGATTAGGAGTTTCTGCACATCAGTAGTTCCTATGCTTGGTCCGCTTGTTTGCTAGACATCAGCTGGGTATCGGGTGGTTCATGAAAGCAGTCCATTGTGGAGGAGAATCCATGGCTTGTGTAATGCATCTCATTGGATATTTATACATACCATGGGGGCTCACAAGATTTAGAGACAGGGACAGCAAGTGGTAGAATTGGAAGAAAACTGAATACATAGTGTCAAGTTGCTGTCACTCAGAATAGAGAAAAATCTCATAAATATACAGTAGGTGACAGTGTTGGCCGGGTACATCTCTTTTTCTAAAAGGGTAGGTGGAAGGATGTTAAGTATTTGTATGAAAAGGTAATAGGAGAGTTTTGTTAAATACTGGAGAAGAAATTGGCAAAGATTAGCTGGTGAGGATCTGTCCTTGAAGTGAATCTCAAGAGACAGTGGGTTGTGCAGCAAGACAACCATCCTAAACTTACAAGTTGTTCTACCAAAAAATGGTTAAAGAAAAATAAAGTGAATGTTTTGGAATGAGCAAGTCCTGACTTTAAACCACTTGAAATGTTGTGGAAACACCTAAAGCGATCACTTCATATGAGGAAACCAACCAACATCCAAGAGCTTAATCAGTTCTGTACAGAGGAAAGTGCTAAAATTATTATTGCTGCAAAGGTGGTTCACACCAAATACTAAGAGCCCAATTCACTTTTGGCACATGTACAGTTAGGTCCATAAATATTTGGACAGAGACAACTTTTTCTAATTTTGGTTCTGTGCATTACCACAATTAATTTTAAATGAAACAACTCAGATGCAGTTGAAATGTAGACGTTTAACTTTAATTCAGTGGGTTGAACAAAAAGATGGCATAAAAATGTGAGGAACTAAAGCCTTTTTTTAACACAATCACTTCATTTCAGGTGCTCAAAAGTAATTGGGCAATTAAAAAGCTGAAAATAAAATATTCATTTCTAATACTTGGTTGAAACCCCTTTGCTGGCAATGACAGCCTGTAGTCTTGAACTCAAGGACATCACCAGATGCTGGGTTTCCTCCTTTTAAATCAACTCCAGGCCTTTTATCTGCTTAATTGATATTAACATAACAAAGGAATTGCCCACACCAGCCCATGAAATAGCCTTTGAGTCAGTTGTCCAATTACTTTTGAGCCCCTGAAATGAAGTGATTGTGTAAAAAAAGGCTTTAGTTCCTCACATTTTTATGCAATCTTTTTGTTCAAACCACTGTTCTAAAGCTGAAAGTCTGCAGTTCAACTGCATCTGAATTGTTTCATTTAAAATGAATTGTGGTAATGTACAGAACCAAAATTAGAAAAAAGTTGTCTCTGTCCAAATATTTATGAACCTAACTGTAGTTATGTTATTCGACATAATAACACAACTACATGTAATAAATACATGGCCAAATAATTTTTGTTTATTTGTTAAACTAGGTTTTCTTCATTTAATTTTAGGACTTGTTTGAAAATCAAATGATGTTTTAGATCACCATTCATCATCATTCATATAAATATATAGAAAATTTTAAATTTTGAACATAATTCGATATGTATTAAATAGATTGTTTATGTAGATTCTTACGTTAAACAGTTGTTAGCAAATCTCAACAAGTGAACAGAGACTGTAGGCCACACAGTAACATTTTATCAGTCACCTTATTGGTTTCTAAATCTATTAAACTGTCCTGAAACAAGATTAGCAATAACAGACCTGTATAGCACAGCAAGTTCTTGGAGCTGAAAACAACTAATTTGATAATTTGATAATTCTAACATGTTTGGTTATAGTAAAACTGTATATCTTTAAAACATTCAGCGACTGAAAAGTATCTCTTTGAAATCATGTATACTATATTGTATAACTGTTTGATTGTATGTCACATCATTTTATGCTATTCCATTCCACAAGGTTTCCTTTGAAGATCAGCTGCCCATGATGTACGTTACAGCAAGGCTTCTTGGTTATTGTGGTAATCAGGTGTTTATTGAAACATGGTACCTTCTCCTGTAACACTAATCACTCACAAAATTTGTGTTTTCTTACAGTCTGTTGCAAATCAGGGATCTATGGTTATTTGGCTTTGTCCTCTTACCAACTATTTCTCTTTGTCCTATATATGTTGCACAGCTTTTGCCAATCTTTAACATGTTTACAAAAGCAAAAGGGAACTGCAATTTTGGTGCAATACATTTTATGTTTTTAATGTCATGAAACTAGACAGGCAGAAAGATGTAGTCTTACATTATTTGCAGTATTTCAGCATAAAGTCTAAGCCACAATCAGTTCATAAAATAAAAATTGTGTCAAGTTTCACAAAGTCAAAAAGGTGCTGAAGTAAGTAAAGAGGGCTTTTTGCTGTCATTGTGTCATTTATGGTTGGCTGGACCCTGTCATATAAGCAGTTGTAAGAGATGTACAAATAGCTTAGTGTTCATGGTTGTAATTTACGTATGTGTCATCTGGGTATACAACATAATGCACTAGGGCCAAATAAAAGAAAATAGTGATTACAGAACATTCTGCAGTTCCAAAGGGAAACAAGTTGGCCAAATGCCAATTAAAGTAGTTTTCCTTGGCATGTGTTGTAATGGATTGCAGTTTCTTTCTGTTTGACACTAACATATTCATATTTAATGGTTCAGTTGTCTACTAACACCTTGTATCAACTATTTCAGCTTCTTTCTAAGGTGTGGATAATGTGAAGCAAACAAAGTAGGAAGGTCATCCAGTTTATCTTGGTGACCACATATGATATGGTTCCAATGGATACCCTTATATTGTTTTTCTCGACTGCTTTTCGATCACAATTCTCAACATTCCCAGTATTTTTGCTAAGGTTTATAAAACACCATTTTATTAATGCTAGCTTTGACTGAAATAAAAATGTACCTAATAAAAAATATTCTGTATTATTCATACGATTGTAGTAGTATGGTTACCATTTGGTTAGGATCATCAGAGATGAACTTACTGTGAACCACTATATTTATCTTTATGGTAACTCTGGGTTGAGATGAGTAGAAATAATATTTAGGTAAATCTTATTTTCCTAAACCTCCAGAACTGTATATAATTGTTTAGGAATTCTCATATCTAGTGACTGGTGAAAACTACACTATGGTGGTACCTCGGTTTAAGGAATTAATTGGTTCCAAAAAACATTTCTTAATCCTAAATTTTGTAACTGGAATCAAATTTTGCCATTAGAAAAAAAGGAAATAGAAATAACCCATTCTCATAACCAAAAAAAATTACCAGTTATTTAAATCAAGAAAAACTTTACCTTTAATGAGGACTCTTTTTAGCGTATAGTATACCAGCACCCAGCACACACAGTATACAGCACACAGAAAAAATTACTAAAAAAAACATAATCACAATAAAGCACAGAAATCACTCAAGACGCAGTCAGAGATGTTTTGTAGCTTACTGAGACTGTAGTAGCCTGAGTGACACGAGACAAGACAACCAGAGATGAGCTGAGACAAGACAAGACGAGCTGAGACAAGACAAGCCAATACAAGATGAGCTGAGACAAGACTAGGCAAGATGTTACATTGTTGTAATGTTACAATGTTGTAACAGTGTTGTAATTTCGTATCTGGAAGCTCTTTTCAGTTTCAGAAACTAAATTTCATCCACATTTTCTTTGGTAACCTTAAAATTTCATACAAGATACTGTCGTAAACCGAGGTACCACTGTACATGCCTTCATTCTATGTGGATTAATACTTCAACAGGGTTGGGAAGAGAGACTTTAAAACACACAAAGCAGTTTGTAGGAAAAGTCTCACACACATCTTCAGAGATTAGATCACTCCTAAAACATCAGGAGTGTTAAGGGGTGCATACTGATCTATAGACCTAATCTATAGAAGTACTCACGTTGCTTCTCACTGCACAGATTTTTTTTATTTGTACCATTATAAATAATGGAATCCTAATCGCATAATCCACAAATCAGGCACTTACTTAACAGCAATAAAATTATTTGTTGCTGGTTGACACTTTTCACCTTAGAGGTTTCTTAAGTTCCTTGGAAAACATATTCCCTGGCTCCATGCTGCCTTGAAGGGAGGGCAACACCCCAAACTTACATATCTGACCTTTCTGCCTTCTCTCTACTGTAAACTGAGGTCCTCTTCATCTGCTGCTACTGTATGACCTTTACACCTCAATATCAGATGTCTTTTCTCATGAATACATTTATTGTTAAATTATTGTTTGAACCATATTACAGTTTGTGTTGGGGTTAAATCTTTCCTCCTTACTGGTTGTACCACACTTTGAACAAAACAGTAAACTGACAGGCCGTCACTACCTTATAGAGACCCTTCATCTTCTCATTTCTTTTCTTTGTGTGACATCAGTGCTGTGGATATACCTGTAAGCAGTTTTAGTTCGAATGAGCAGTGTGTGTGTATTTTAAACCTTTTAACTGATGTTCTATTTAAAAAGGATTTTATCTGATGGCACAATCAATCCTAAGTGATGAGCTATGATAAATGGTAGACACAATGGGAAGCTAGTAGGCAACTGCCAAATGTCACCAGAGTAAAAATAATATTTTTAAATACACTGGTAAATCACAGTATGTTGGGTTAGTTTCAGGATTGCATGAATACCTTTGCTTTTATAAAAATGTCTATGCAAAGCATAAGGCATTAAAGTAGGCTCCCTCACATTCAGTGTTCCCCAGTGTTCACTTAGGAGTGTTATATTATTTTTTAGTCAACTCAGCCTTACAAATTTGTGTGGTTACCATAGATTACCTGTTTGCCGTTCATATGCATTTGCCGTGCAAATGCATCATATTTTTTTTCTACTTGGTACCCATACTGCTGCATCTGTCCAAACAAACCATTGTGGGGTAAGATTTGCACCCATTACCACCCTTTACTTTTACAATCTTAAAAAAAGTAACATCTAAAGTTAGAATGCTCTAACAATTGTCTGTTTTTGCAGTGAATTATTAACCAATAACACATTTTTTCTTAATGTTCTGTCTTTCTACAACTTTTAATGAAGACAAAAAATGTAATTATCTATTGTTATCCTTTATTTTTAGTGCCCGGAAGCGCCCAATTCCTTACTATAGACCTAGTCCATCTTCCAGCTCCCTAAGCAGCTACTCTCACAGCCGTAGTCGAAGCCGGAGCTATGACAGTTACAGCAGCTACAGCCGTAGCCGGACTCGGAGTCGTTCTCCCAGCCACAGCCGAAGCCCCAGCTACAGAAGCAGTTCTGAAAGTGCTGGATTTTAAGCCTTGCACATCAAATGAACCCTTCTACTAATTACACCTACTACATGAAGTAGACTGTGTATTAACTCAAGAAAATCGAGAGGGTTGGAATGTTAAATAGATCAATGTATGTACATATATAAATATATATATTGAAGGTACACTATCTATATCATCCCTAAAATCACACTGGATGATTTCTGTAAAAGGCAATCATAAAAAAAAACACATTAAACTAGAAAGTCTAACATACAGTCAAAGTACATGAAGACTGTGATTATTGTAGTTTTAGTCTAATTCCAAAGCCTCTAAGCACAGAAGCCACAAATATGAAATCATTGAAGACCTTTGGAAAACTACATAATGAATACATGTATACCCTTGCTCGATGTCCTTACACTACTGTCTTAATTATTTCATTGTGTAAATAGACGATGGGTAATTGTCAAGGGTGTAAGATTTCAGAACACTGAGAGAGCAGAGTCAAAATATATTTAAACCTTTAATTTTATTTTGTATAACAAATTAAATTGTAATATTAGTTTAATGTTCCTGTGGATCTGTGTGCCCAAACTATATAAATGATATAGGTCAAAACTGGACTTCTGAATAGGCAACTATAAAATAGTCCAGAGCTCTGGTATCTACAATATACTGTGTATAGGATGATTTAAAGTGATGGTTTGTTTTGCATATGTGGGGTAAAGTAGCAGCTTCATTGTTATTAAGGCCTACACAGCTCCCTATATATAATTACCCTTTGATTCCCAGCTATTATGTTTGCCTCAATGAGAAAAGAGAAGAGGCTCTGGGTAAGCCCCAATTGCAACTTACATAGGATAGGGAAGTGCTATGTGCAAGTTCTGGTTGTCTGAATGGTCAAATACCAAGTACTGGTTCTGTCACTGTGGAAGTCAATCACAAATGTTGCAGCAAAGGAAAGGAAAGTATAGGCAGTTGTAGGGGCTGATATTCATTTGAACCTGTTGCTTTTCTCTGCATGGGTGAAAATCAGATTTACTTGTTGCTTTAGTGGGCCTCAGTCGGCACTGTTTTTTAAAAAAAATGGGTTTTTAATGCATATGATACCTAATTCTGTACCCAATTAGTATTGGTACCAGTACACAAACTATATTGAGTCATTAGCAACAACTGGTCTTGTGCATAGATATGAGCTACTGAACGTTATATACCAGTTTAGTTTTTACTCCTAGTTTAGTTTACCCTTAGCACTATATATTCAGCATTCAGGTACATGTGGCAAACTATGGCACAGTAAATACATTTCTATAAATCTTTAACTCAGTATTGTATGGGCACTCTTCCCACATTTCCTAAAATATGGTGGAACCACCCTGTGGCCAGCCGCTGTCTTATATGGCATGACAACATTTTCCCAGAGCACAAGATATCCCTTATGCTTGCCGTCTTTATCCTTCAACATGGATGGATTTGAGCATGAAACTGGTCAATACCATGGACTTATACCATTGTGTATTATCGCAATGTATGTATGTATTTTTTATCTAGGCATATTATTTGCTCTTCTGGAGCCAAACAGACAAAGCAGTCTTTCTGTGTGTTTTGGCAGAAGTGATCTCCAATATTGTGTTACCGTGCTGCACTGTTTCACAAGATAATTTTAAAGGCATTGTTTAGGCTATTCTTATTGCGTAAACAGCAACACCTATATCATATACTGCTAGGTGGATAACTAGTAATATAATTTGCCTAAACGTTCTCACACACATTACTGTCTAATTGTGCATTCCCTCTTAGGTCCACCAACAAAGTGGGAGTCTAAGGGCCTATCTGATTGGCATAAATAAAATTGCTGTTGGCGGACCTACAACAAGACATCATACCAATCATATTGTTACTAATATTGTGCTTTTCCAGAGTTTGAATTTAAACAGCACATGGAAAAATGTATGTAATTTGTCTTCGACAGTTTTTATTCATACTACAAAAGTTTAACATGTTTCAGGTTTTATTCTAAAAAGGATGAAAAAGAGTACCACACTTGCTCAAGAAAACTTCTGACATCTTCTGGTAAGCAAGATGAATGAAGAAAACTTGGACTGCACATGCCCTTTGACTTCAAACCTTTAGAATTCTCGTTCAGTATATATTTTTGTGCTCTATTCCCTGCCACTAAAAGGCTGATGGAGGGAAAAAAGTGATCTCCAAAAATGCATTTACTGCTGTTTTTGTGGCAAAAAAGATAACTACTGTAATTTTGTAGGCAAGTATAGCGCTGTCTTCCCTTATAAAAGATATTTTTAGACTTGAGCTGTGCAGACCCCTACTGCCGAAGCCAACAAATAGAGCACTCTTCTGAATGAAGAAAATATTTGCCTATTTAGGCTCCAGAAACCCATCTTCACACTTTTTGTTTTAACCTGGCCTGGATAATATTTTTTGTCATTTTTTAAGGTTTTTAAAAATGTTCTGGAGGCTTAAACAGTGCAGTTTACAATGCATTACCAACTCCACATTAACAATAAATTCAGTCTTGTATCTTTATGGGAATGGAACATTCTTCTCCTACTGATCTCGGCTACTATATCATTAATAAATTGTAGAATTTCTGCCAATGTATTAGGAAATATCAGACGTTTATAGGATAAAAATTCCTTGTAGTCCCTGTTTGGCTCACTCTAAAAATGAAGCTCAATGTAGTGGTTGTTTTTACCATGCTGGAGATGGATTTTGCTTGGAGACCTGGCATTCAATGGTGGCATCATCTACAAATAAAGGACCTTATGGCCATAAAGAGTTGGTGAGCAAGTAAAGCAGTGTAATGTATGTACATGGCATCCCACACAATCAAGGGAACATGTCTTGGCCTACTACTGCTAGATAACCACCTTCCTGTTTTTTTCATCTGACAGAGGCATTGCTTTTCTAAAAGTTATCTTCTTTTTGCCATAGGAGCGCATAGTTTAGCTTATAATAGCAGTTGGTAGGAGTAGATTGTAAAAAAAGTATTATTTGGTTTACAGTATTCTGTTGCTCATTTGAATTAAGTTAGTCATATGATTTTTTCCATAGGTCTTTTAATAACATATTACATAAATCATAGGTTTTGCACTCTAAAAGGGAGTAAACATTAAATATTTGTCATGACACTACACCCTTAGGTATTTATTGTATTTTTAAAGCTGAACTCTAAACCTTAAATTATGTAACGCAGAGTTGTACACAGTATTCACAGTGTGCATTAGAAACGCATAAAAATAAGTCAGAGAGACATGTCAGAGAGAGCTTGTCTTATTTTCTAGCTGGATGACGCTCAGCATGTTCTGGCCCTGTCCTCTCTAGCCCGGTGGACCCTGCCCCACCTCATATATATTGTATTTCATTTCATTTCTTTAAATTATAGAAAGTTTGCATCACATGAGGGTATTATTATGCAAATACAACCTCCCCGACTGACATTCACCTGTAAAAGTTTTTGGATAATCACATTACACTCAAAAACCAGCCCACTACTTCCATCAGGTCTGAGGACTGTCAAGAGGATACTGAGGCAGGGTTTCTTTCAGGAAACAGCTGGCCCCCCAAAACATCTTTGATCTGTCTTTATTGCAGAGGAAGACACAGGGTATCATTGATGGTACTGTTGAGCTTAAACTAAGGAATGCAATACAAACTAGTAGATTTTATTTAAAATTTTATTAAGAATGTTGATGGAGTGGGAGTAGCCCACAAAGGCAAAATATAAGTAGACCAAACTTCAGTTTCCACTGCCCATATTTTTCTTCACTGTTTTCTTACATATTCATTTTTCAGAGTGTAATATATACACTTACATGAAACATATAAGGCCTTCTTGGTACCCTGTTTACCAACCAAATATAATACAATTACTAGATAGGTAGGTGTGATGTATCCACAGTGCTTGTAAAATTTTGGCTGAATATTCTGTTTAGTTGCACTGAAGGCCTGCTGCCTGTTTAATAACATGCAACAATTGTGCACACAAAAAAAAAGTTATTTTCACCAAGTATAAATACATTTTAGCATTATTCATTGCCCTTTATGCAGACTGTACATATAATGTGTGTGCCATGCATTGATCTTACCTTTTTTCACAAAAAAACTTTTTGTAGTCTACAAATACTGACAAAGGGGATTTAATTTATTCTTGGTTCTATCAGATTCCAGAACCTTCATTTATTAGCTGCTAAACAGACCCCAGATCTGAAATACTTTTCATCATTCTAAACCCACAAATAAAACTCCATGCTATTGGCTATTGGGGTATATTTGGACACAATCCAATGTAAAGCATTATCTTTTTAGTAAAACATTGTTTCAAAACACAGACACAGGTAAGAATATATTGTTAGAGCCTAATTATTTCTAAATGTTGTGTTTTAGTTATCGTCCTTTAAACTTGTGTTCCTGAACAGCACACACCTATAGTTGTACCCCCTGTAAAGCTCTCCAGATATCCACAAGCCATGCAATCTGCAGTTTGAAAGTATCTGCTTTAGTTTCTGAGGTCACGCTTGGCCCTGCCCCCTACAGCTCCCCAATACTCAATATTGATACATTACTATGATAGACAACTTCATTGTCAAATATAGAGGCAGGGACATACTCAGATTCCTGCTATACTTAAAGCTGAACTAGAGTTCCACTTTTAGGAATATACAGTCAGGCAGGTCATTATTGCAGAAAGAGACAGACGATGTTCCTTCTGCAATAATCACTCAGGGTATCTGGCTAAAAGCTGAGCTGCGCAGCTTCAGCTGTAGTTGCCAGAATACCCAGAAATCCTGGCTTCCCCTGCGCAAGCTTGGAATGAATGAACCAATTACTGTGCACAAATTAAGATGGCTGAAGATCCTCTACAGAAAGTGAAGAAATAAGATGATTGTGTCCTATGAGAGAATGGGGACAGGTGAGTAATGCAGGCTTAGTTCCACTTTAAGAGCTTACAGTTTAGCACAGTAAAGTTAAGATGGAATCTGACCTTTTTTGGCTACTTGCAAGGCTGTAACCCATTGAATAATATCTGGAAAGTCTGTACCCAATTTTGATTTTAGATTAGATTAGATAGGTTATCACTGATTGTGTTAATGCACATGGGTTGGACCAGAGAGTATTACTCCATTTAGAAACGTAGTTGTAGTTATTATCTTTTCAAACTGTAGAGACATTATTAAAAATTACAAGGCCGTTGTACATCCTATACCAACTAGTACAGTTTTTTGTTTTTTTTCACATACAAACATGTTTACAACGTATAAAATGTATAAAATAAGCACTCCATATTTACAATATATCTTGTAAAGCTAGTGGCCCATTAAGGTCACTCCCTAGGCTGAAGTATCATGTATTTATTATATTTTTATTTATTTTGTATTTATTTATTCTCAAATTTGTCATAGAGTTAAGAACAATTATTTACCAGCTCAAGGTTCTGTGGGTATGTTAAAACGAGTCAGAATTAGGGATAACCACTTGATTAGGAATTTACAAACAAGGTTACAGACTGTTGAGCTGAATTCTTCCTTTTAAGATTAGTTTGTTTTTAGCTTGGAGCCGAGATGAACAAAAAAACACTCTGAAATGCACTTACTGATCGATAATTGATGCTGCTTGCCTTCTGTACCTGGGAAGTGCACAAATCATTTACTCTAACAAACAACAGACGAAAATGGAAAGGACATATAACCTCTGCCTAAGTTAAAATGGACATTTTTCCAAATGAATACGTCACTGAGAAGAACTAAGAAAACATCTTCTTATTGATACTATTGAAAAGCTGCAATATAGAAGAAATAAAGGAAATTTTTTTAACAAATAACTTATGTTTAATTTTGTTGTGTTAGAAATAAATATATATAATATATATTTGTTGTATAGTTTCTCAAAGATAAATGAAGTTCACTTCATAAGTTGTCTTCTAATGTCAGTTTTACCTTTGTACACAAAAATAATGGGTAAGGCTACAGAAATACCCTTCTAATGTTTTCATTACTAGTAGAACATAGTTCCCCCTTGCAGAATTTGAACTGTATGCATTTAAAGATGATGATGATAATGTGAATAGAAAATGTAAGTAGACCGAATAAAACTGGCAAATAATTAAGAAAACACAATATATAATATCATTCTGATGAGCCCTCCTATCAATACTTGTATTTGTTGCATTTTTTGCATTGTAAATGCAGTTAAAATCTGCGTACAACTAATGGCCATTAAGAATGTATGATTAAAATGTATTGTTTAAATTATTTGGAGTTATCTACCTTGTATTTGGTACCTGTCATAACGTCCCAAAAGGTCTGAATGTGATGTGATTTTGGCATTTTCCATAAACTACTTTATGTTTAATATATATGACTATTGGTTTTTATTTTAACAATATGTAAGTAGATTTCTCCTAATGCCATGGAAACCCACTAAAATGTCTACTTTGTGGAATGCTTTGTATCTTTGGTACCTTGCTTGGTTCTTTTTAAATTCTGATTACACCAACAAAGTTGTTTTGAAAGTATGTGTGTGCTGCCAGAATTGGTATATTCACCTTTTTGCTTTGTTTTGGTGTGCTAGGCAGCCCATTCTGAGCAAAATTTTGACTTTTAAATGAGGAAACCCAGCTCCAATGTACATTTTTAGCAGCTTGTTACATTGAAAATGAATTAGACTGAGCTGCATCATTTCAATCTGGCATTTTTAGAAGTCTGAAAGAAAAAAGTGTCTATTTTAAAACATTATTTATATTCTATATTCTATGTAAATGGTAAAATTTTTCCTCAGTTTAAACCCCTCCCAAAAAATAAATTTGAAACTAAATTTTTTCCCTAAATTAGAAGTTTGTGTAATGCTTTTAATTCTGAAAAAGTTTCCTATGTGGAAATGTAGAAACAACAGGTCAGTTTGGCTAAAAGTAACCTCTGTTTTGTCTATGCAACTTCTTTCTACTTTAACACCCCATCGTTCCCCAAAAACACATATCTTTCCTTTACTCCCAAACTCATCCATTACATTTCCAGAAAACAAGACAATATCCAGCACTTCTGGTTATATATGAAGATTTAATTCATTCCATGTGTAGTGTCAGGCCAGTCAGACCAGTGCTGTCCCATGAGAAGAGACCATAGTCTGGTATAAGTTGGACAGCTTCTACAGCTCCTGACACTGGAATGGAATGCTGGGAAGTGATAGAAAAGTGAATTTGTTCTGATCTGGAGGGATGTGTGGATGTACAAACTATAGGTTTACTGTGAACATTTGTTGAGGTTCAGCTTTGAATGTTTTTCTAAAAACTATGTAAAATATAAAAGAGCTCAGAAAAACTGGTAGCCAAAAAACATATTTGTAAACTATTTTACCGAAAGGATTTAACATTCTAATATTCTTGTAATTCAAAAATTTGTCAGACAACATAACTAGAAAAGTAATCTACCATTTCCTTGCTCGGCTTTACATTTCCCTTTTAACATGTGTGTATATTGGCCAAAAACACACCAATCCGGCTGATTGTCCAATAACCAGGCTGGAGTAATGACAATGGAAACTGCAAAGCTAAACAAGTAAATATTAGAATCACTTACTTGGCTGTCACAGAAATGACAAAGTTGGGTAAGCAGATCTATATATTCTGTGGCAGAAAGTGCTAGTCATCATTATGTATTTCTATGGTTTCCTTTAGGTCAGGTTTAGTTGAAAATACAAAGTAAATATTGCATTTTAAAAAACAGTGCTGTTATTGTTCACGTGGTCAGTAGAGAACTTAAAATTGAGAAGGGAACAGTTATTAAATAGAGAATGGTTGTTTCTTTGTGTTTTGTTTTGCTTTTTGGTTTTGGTTTTCCATCCCAGTAACACACAACATAAAAACTAGAAATAAAACAGTAAAATTAGTGCAGTGGATATTGAAAGTGTAGTGGATATTGAAACAGATTTTCTCTTTCTTTCTCATTTCTGTGACAACTGTAAAATACTGGCTAGTATCTAATGTTCCATACAGCAAAAAATTATCATTCCAGAAATTGTCAAAACTACATATTTGAAGCCCAGTCCTAAGAAAAACATGAATTGCCTTCATGAAACATTTTAGTGATGTCTATATCAATAATGTAAAGCTGGAAAAAAATCGACACAGAAATTTTCATTTTAAAAAATGACATTTAAAGCGTCAAGAGTAAATGTTGTTTTTTCTGCAGTCTTGAGAATGGAAAACATTAAACAGCAAAGATCATTTACATTCTTATTACACAGCTTTTCTCAGCCCTCCACGTGCCTGTGTTCTCTCTTTTTTCTTCCAGTTCTTTTTGTTCACTTTTATCAATACAGAGCTGCTGTGATTGTTTCTATTACTGCACTCAAACACAAGTAGGGTGAATAGACTTTGGTAAATTTGTCAATGTGATTCACATGCCATTTGCTGTGTTCCTCCAGTGGAACAAGAGACTATAAGTTTTTTTTTTCCCAACTAGAATAAATCTGAACATCAGTGACTAATTTTTAAACCAAAATGCTGCTATTTCCTTTTTCATAGAAAAGTTTTGCAAATGCATTTAATAAAATTCTGGACAGTGGGTCACCATGCACAAAACCCTGCTGATCAGCTGGCAGCAAGAGTTAAATAAGGATGATAGAATTCTCATAGCTACTTTGATCTTTTTAAGGCAGGCTAGTTCTATCCTTAGAAACCAGATTCTTTTTTACACAAGATTGATTGGCATAGTTCATAGAATTAGATATCCCGTAGTGTGAACTGCACTTTAGTTTCCTCATGAAATGACTAAGCTGACTAAAGCTACAGTTGCTTGTTTGTTTTCAGTTATTATTGGTAGTAGTAGTATTCTTTTTTACATTGTCCATTCTTTCCATCTATGTTAAAGAGAGGGAAATTATACTACATTAGGCCTATTTAGCTTTAAAATCAAACAACACCATACAGTTGCAGGCAGTGCTGTTACTGAAGCCCCATGAATAGAGATGATTAGGTGATTTTTGTGACGTTGCTTTCGCTGTAAAGATCAAGCTTCCATTTACTACACAGGTCTCAGGGCAGGTAAAAGGTCTGATATAAGGGTATATTAATGGCGTGTTTAAAAATGATGCCACATCCCAAATATGTCCAAACAAGATCTCTCGCCTAGTAATATGACTTTTCAAGCATATTAAATATTTATCAAAACAAATATTAATTGTTAACATTATCCATAAAGTTAATGTACAATGTACAACCAACTCAGTATGTAGAGAATACATAATAAAAGCAGACAAATCAAGCAGGTAGCCAGTATTGATGAAGCAAGTTAAGTTTGAAAGGCTAAATTCATAGATCAAATGCTGGAAAAAAACAACATCACTAAAAGATTCATATATTCAATGTGTTCCTCAGGTCAAGCTTGCTTCTTCAGAAAAAAGAGCTGACCTTAATCTAAAAATAAATACGCAAATAAATGTAAACAAACCATAGATTTTTTTATATGCAAAAATAGAATTTGTATGGTTTGTTTTACATTTATTGGTTATTTATTTTCATATTAAGGTCACCTCCTTCATCAAATCTCATCCTACAAACCTAATCTGTCAATTGCTATGCAAGAAAGTTGGAAATTTATTGATAAAGAATATTGGTTTCCATTAGTGAAGTCCATGTTTCAAAGAACTTAAGTTGTCATAAACCAGAAGAGGTGCATATGATCCCATAATTTGTCCTGACTTAGTATGAATAAAACATATGTCATGATTTACAAGGTCATTTAAATTTTGGAGGTATGTTTTACAGTGCAAGAATGTTCAGCTATTAAAAAACAGTTACCGTAATTCATATTTGTGATTTATTTTTTGCAACAAAGTAAGATAGCTGAATGAGCATCCCCCATATTTCATATTTTTTTTACTCATTGACGAAGTCTTCCCTTGCATTGGTAATCAGTGAAGTAGCCCTTATATTGACAGCCACATTTGAATGGCAAGTAGAAAAGTACCCATTACATTGGTGGTTACTGTAGTAGTGACCAACAGAGCCATTTACTAAATACAACAGTATTCGATGTGCTCAGTGCTCAATGTTTTTATTTATTTAATTAGTACTATTATGCAAAGCAGATTTATATTCATTATGGAACTTATGTGAATTGTTTGTTTAAATTACAAGTGTTACGTTATGATCCAAAGCCCTATATCACTCAAAAAGATTTGGAATTTGGACATGTGTTCCATATTATTGCTATCGGTATGTACTCCATCCTTCCATACATTTTTTTTAATGAAATCCTCAAAGCAGTTTCCAATTTACACCTCTGGAGTGACATCTTATGGCCATCTTCAAGACTGCAGCATTATTTAGTAAGTGAAGAATAAAGTAAAACTACTGTTCATACAAAAAATTCACAATAATAGGAATAGATGTCTGCCTGTGACCACATTGTGTTTTTCATTGCCTTGTTTTGGCAGATTTGGCAGATCACATTTTGTGGTATTCTGAACCCAAAGACTTTGGACCTTACTACAATGGACATTTATTTAGGAAAGTTTACTTATCTTTTGACTGAAGTTCTATAATGTCATCTTATGCAAATATCAATATATAAAACCTCCATATCTTCAAAACTTGGCCTATTTTAATTCTGCAAATACCCAATGAGCCTACAAGACCACAGTACTAAATTGGACACACTGATATCAGCTTTTTTAAGTGTACAGAATTCACTATAGTGTTGTCACCCTATGCAGTGGCCTTCTGAAAAAGACTTAAAAAAATATATATCATTCACATTGCTGTGTGTCCTTGTGTCTAAAAAGGGGAGTTTAAAATAACATTGGTAATTCATCTACAGGAGGAAACTTATGGATAAAAAATATTTGGCCAGTGACTTTAATAATTTGAGATATTTGCCATGGGAAAGTTCTTTATTTGTTGGCAACAAGAGTGGAGGAGAAAATAAACTTGCTGGTATGAGAGAAGAGCGTTGAGATTTCCTTGGACCAAAAAAAGATCAAATCTGATTTCAAGGAAACATACTCACTGAAAGGACTGGCGCTGAAATATCAATATTGGCCACATAATGTAAAGTCAGCATCCACTTGATTGGAGGCAAAAATTGTGCTGAAATGGACTAGAATATATAGACACATTTTCAGAATCAATACATACAAGTCCAAGAATGGTGGATATAAACTTCTAAAACATTAGGTAGATAACAGTAGTAATTGGCAATATGAATTAAAACTTTCAAAAAGACTGATGTAGCTTGATGCAGTGGACATTTCCCTAAATACCAACTTAGCCCACACTATGGAATTTCCTCCTAGCACGAGATGCAGACACTCCACTGTCAATAATACCAGGATTTGATGGATTGTCATTGATGGGATAAGAGAAACTTTAATATTGCTCATCATAATTATTAAAAGGAAAGTAATAGTGACCTTTAGTTTATAAAGTGGTTTGTCTTTTGTCCTAATATAATCACAATGCTCTTCTAATGGCGGTTTATTATGCAATCTTTATTTTGCTGCAGTGCTGTTTATTAGTTTTTAAAATATTATAAATGTTACTATACAAACGCTTTACAAGGAAGTATATACCTATAAATAAAAAAATTGATTTTGTTCATTGTAGAAAAATTTATCAAATGCTCCACTGACCAGTAAACTTGTAGAAGTGATGACATTTTCCAGGGCTTGTAAAAATCTGCTTACATTGTATTCTTTAGGTGGTTAAATTAAAATAAATCAGCATAGAAATGAAAACTTTATTTCAAATTGTTTTCTACTGTGGGTGTCATGAATTTATCATCCTAAAGTATTTACATATTCCAAGCAAACAGTAAATGAACTTAAAAATATGTCCTCAGTAGGACGCTGTAGCTTACTTGTCAAATATATATAACAATTTATTGCATTTAAAATTCTTTCTGCCCACAATCTATATATTACATTAGTACTGAGGACATTAAAATACCATTTCCACTATGTTGGAGCGAATGACCAACACTATGAATGGATGTCAGCACTCATTTTGGACGTTATGAATTGGTTCCAGATCATGTAATTACTATGTTGGCCCCCCCACAAAGTGATCACAAGCAGGTTAAACCCTCTAATAACAATAAATAAATAAAAGCTTTGGGAGTCCATCCTCTGTCAGGTTTTTATAGTTGTCTGTGTCCCTACTGGGGAGATTTTACCTCTGGATAGGAAGTGAAATTTTCTTCCTACAGGGACAAAGACAAATACAAATTCCTAGTTGAGGTCTATGGCAGGTTGTAAACCCAGTTATCAGCAGTTTCTGAAGTTTTAAAAAAAATCCATAAAACATGAAGAGACATTTGTTATTGGTAACTAGTCTCTATCCCTCTGGCATTCTATGTGCAAGCCTGCCGTAACCACATTTAGTCCTATTTTTTTTACATCATGTGAAGCAGCCTGATGAGTAGTTTATAATTTATCAGTCATGTCTAGTATATAAAGTCTGCATTATTCCCCACAATTCAGAGACTTCAGAGATAAGGTCTTGCTAAGGTTCCCATGAAACACAGGAGCAGAAAGAACTGGGTCACTTATCCAGTCTAGAGGGGCTGAATGGAGAGATAGATGAACTCAGGCAATCATGCTTCGGTTTATTACGTCTTGTAACTCATTAGGACTTAAGGAAGAAATCTTGAACATCTCCAAGAGCTGCAAAATAGTTTTTCCTGGATGTGCACTCTTGACGGGAGGTGGCACCAATTCCCGAATCTGTAAGTCCCATACTGGTAAGGAAGGAGTTGGACTCTATTCTGAAAACACTTGTGACAGGGCCTCCATTAGAAATTTTTGGGCCCCGTTATCTAAACTTTTTGGGCACCCCCATGTCTAAAAGTTCAAGTTAATGCTGGTTGTACAGTTTTGACACTGAGCAATCCAAGTTCCAATCTGACGTTACAATACTTGTCACTGACAGGTATATTAGGGCTCAGTCAATCTGGCCACCAAATCTAGTTGGATTTCCTAACTGCCTTGACCAGATATGATTCAAGTCAGAATTTTTGTGTACTGAGCACCTCAAATTCCACCACTGCAAAAGTAAAGTCAAGTGGTCTTGGGTAACCATCAACAGCCATTTTTATTATTACACTATATCTATATAGCACTGACACAGCGATGTACAAAGTCCATAGTCATGTCACTAGCTGTCCCTCAAAGGGGCTCACAATCTAATGTCCCTAACACAGTCATATGTCTTTAATACAGTGTAAAGTCAATTTTTGGGGAACCAATAAACCTAATAGCATGTTTTTGGAATGTGGGAGGAAACCCACACAAACATAGGGAGAACCAGAAAACTCCATGCAGATAGTGTCCTGGCAGAGATTCAAACCTGGGACCTAGATCTGCAAAGGCCAGAGTGCTAACCACTGAGCCACGGTGCAGCCCATAGTCATGTGCAATTGTTGGGTTTGGGATAGCAAGCAAGGGGCAAGGTGCAAGGGGCAAGGTGCAAGTGGAGGGCCTGGATTAATCAGCAAGGGGGGCAGGTGCAAACAGGTACATGCAGGGGGTATGGTGAGCAGGCAGGGGAGTCAGGTGCCTGACCCGCCACTTATAGCTGACTCTATTACTGGCATCCTGATAACCATTGCACCTGTGTGGAGACCATTCAGCAATGGCTGTCAATGTACAATATGTAATACACTGTTTACAGACAACGTGTACACTTTGTATACAGAGATCCTTCTACCATCAATACCTTATATCAGATATCTGGACAGTTTAATGTGCATGGAAATGTGGAGGAAAAGGTTTATCCATGCCTGTGAATTAATAGAAAGGATTTACTATACTACTGGCATTTATACAGCTACAAGAATTTA
The DNA here is from genome assembly GCF_032062135.1 of Pyxicephalus adspersus. NCBI lineage: Eukaryota > Metazoa > Chordata > Amphibia > Anura > Pyxicephalidae > Pyxicephalus > Pyxicephalus adspersus. The sequence continues at coordinate 85,512,938 of NC_092858.1, read as the reverse complement.
TTTCAGCCATAGTGGCCCCATAAGTGAAGGGACCCATTGTAAGCAATGAAAATTCATCCAGATTCAGACCGCCATGAACAGAGGTCTAGCATTAGTTGCCTCTGGTTCTACCACTCATCAAAACTGGGATCAAACTGTACTGGATAGGGCTGCATGTAGAGGAGAGACCCATTGGTCTGATTTTTGCATGTTTAGTGCTAAAATCCCATAGTGCTACTTAATCTGAACCCCAACACCATTTCTTGATGTCTAACTCAATCCTTTTTCCAGTGCCTAACCCCTAAGCTCATTATTCTTTATGTATCAACATCTCACAGTACAACTTCTCTTGTCTTGTATAGCAGATGTAATTCTCTGTATCTGTTCCTATTCTGCATGTATGGACTCTGCACAACATCAATTCTCTTGTCCTGAGACCTAAACATTTGGATATCCCCACTAAAGATTTATGATTATACAATATACCTAATGCTGTGGTGGGGGAAATTGTTATTCTGTCCATACATGGGTAGATATCCCCCCAAGAATGACCAACTGAGATATCTTCATATCGCTGATAATTCACTGTGGTGCTAGGACCCAGCATGGACCTAAGGGAACATTGACAGCACCACATGGATGGATCTTTATTCCTACACTTTTTAGTGATTTGGATCTATATATAAATAATTGGGGAGCAATCTGCCAACCATGGATGTCCCCAAGATTTAGAAATGAAATTATCAAAATCAGTAAAATGCCTTTTGACTGGGGCTGCAGTGGTTTTGATGAGTTTTAATAAAAAGTTTACATGTTTGGTAGCTTGAAACTGAAAAATAAATGAAAAAACATGGGTAATAGTTTCATGGTGTTTTAATGCTAAATATGCTGAAGATAAAGTGACCAAGTGCACGAGCAGTGAATTAGAAGAGTAATCAAATATATATATATATATATATATATATATTGGTATTTTATATTATAATGTATTATATGAATTTAGCTGTGAATTATTCATCAGAAAATTTTTAATCAAATGTTATATGTAATCACAGACTAATGAAAATTACTGAGGTATGAAATATGAACTGAATTGTAGCACATATGTATTGAGTGGAAGGATTGCCTTCTTCCTATCACTAGATGGCGCTGATGCCTAGGTTTTGGTTGGCCATCTAGAAGCTTCCAGTAAATTAATGTTGGACAGTGACTTTACTATAAATAAGCTGGCTTGGCAGAAGAGTATAGAGCATTCTGGATCAGAAGATCCTAATAAGAATATTAATAGCCTGTCTAGGTTCAGAGTGTACAGAATGTACATCTTACAGAGAACAATGATTAATAGCATGAGACCATTGCTAATATTGCTATGTAATTGAGAATATTAGTAACAGCTATGCTAAAAAGGGCCAGTCATTTCTTTCCTCTGACTCAAACACCCAAAAGAGAGCAACCCTGGCAAAGTATAAAAAAGAGATAATGGCCCTGATTTATGAAAGTTCTCGAAGGCTGGAGAGAGTACACTTTTATCAGTGAAGCTAAGTGATCCAGCAAACCTGGGATGGATTTCCTAAAAGTCATTATCTGTTTGTTAGCAGATGTTTTCAATTCTGGACCAGATCCATTCCAGATTTGATGGATCACCTAGCTTCACTGAGGAAAGTGTATTCTCTCCAGCCTTGGAGAACTTTAATAAATCATGACAGCAGGGTTATACACTCTGGCCTGCTTTACGCACTAAGTTGTGTTGTACGTTACATACTCTGCACTATTGCACTGTGTACAACATTTTGTGCATTATATACTCTAGGGTGTTGACTACACGTGTTGTGTCTTATACACATTGGGTCTGATTTATTAAAGTTCTCCAAGGCTGGAGAGGATACACTTTCATCAGTGAGCCTGGGTAATCCAGCAAATCTGAAATGGATCTGGTCCAGGATTGAAAACAAATGGCTTACAAAAATCCATTCCAGGTTTGCAGAATCACCCAGCTTCACTGATAAAAGTGTATCCTCTCCAGCCTTGGAGAACTTTAATAAACCAGGCCCAGTGTCTGACGTTACATTATCTGGCCCACTGCACAGTTTACGTTGTGCTATAAGTCACATTTTGCAGAATCATGCACATTGTGTGCTCAATAAACATGTTACCTATAGTGTACCTCTACAGTCTGTATGTATAACATAGAGCTCTGAGCTTTGTGTGCTGTGCTGTATTTAACCCATTGGTAATAATGCAGTCTGTACATTATGTAACCCACAAAACTTAACTGAAATGTACTGTTTATTGAGAACAGTGCAACAAGAAGCTCCTAATTCATTTGTAGAATGACCCAGTACCCTGTTAGCTTTTTTTATTGAAACGCCAACCACAGCTGTATTGTCTGAGCTTTGGCCTGGCCCTTTCTGCTCTTCTTCCCTCACTGTTGGCTATTGGGGTTGCCAGTCACTATATTGATGACCACAATGGTGAAAATACTTTGTTTAGTAATCTCAGTCCCTGTATTTATCTCAGCATAGGATTCATGCAATAAAAATCCATCACTGTTTGCCTGGGAAGTCCACATGGGACAGCATGAAAGGGGTATTTTGCTGATCTTCCTTCTACCAAGTAAACCCAATCAATAAAAGCTCTGATATATTTCAAATTCATACTTTACTAATAACTGGTGAAGGCACTTCCTGTTATAGGGTTCTCTCAGTTGTGATCCTACATTATTACCCTGGTGTCTGGGCTTCTGAAGGAGACTACAAGTAGTATTTCAACAGATATTACAGAGGTATGGTAGATCAGCAGCACCAAAATACCACAAAGGATCAAAGTAGGAGAGAGAAAACATGTATATAGCTAAACATGGCACACACTATTATGTATGTGCTGCAAACAGTAAAAAGAACTAGGCGGGCGGACTATCTAAATATAGTGCTTTATTTTTAAAGCACTTACCTGTGTGTTACAAACAGTGTATACTTTGTACACAACTTTAATTTCAAGTTTACTTTAATGTTTATATAACAAATTTCCCAGCTCGAGTCTGTAACTGTCAGTCCAGTCCACCAGACTAATAAAAAGAGGCAGACAGGTGGTTGCTCTTCTTTGTTAGCAATGTGCTTTACAAGTATCCATCACTTCTTAAAATAGCTTCACAGCGAGTAACTATGAATATTCTTAAACTGAAGGGGGGCTCCTGAAGACTCTAATGCCAGAAAGAAAGCAATTATAGAACTATTATACTGACAGAAAACCAGATACTCTTCTAGTATACATATGAATATTATTATTACTGTTTAGAACATATTAACAATATGATAACCTGTGTTAAGTTTTTATGTGTCTATGTGTACAGCACTTTGCTGACTTGACTTGACAAGGTCCAGAGTCAACACATCAAAGGGATTCAGAAATCCTGTGTACTTTCTCAGCCTGGCTTATTACAAATTATGTTTTGCTCGTTTTCTTGTAGATGAAAACATATTTACATCTTAGATGGCCTCCTTACCCATTTTTTGGGGTAGGATGATAGAGCAAGAAAACCAGTATTGTTTAAGCTATCTCTCTGTCTTGCCAAAATATTCCCACATACTACTGTATGCTTACCACATGTCTGAATACATTTATTGATATTTCAAGAGCTGATAAGAGTAAAACCATAATTACTATGCCTATTCCCTGACTAGCAGAAGTTCCACTTTAAAAGTTTGCTATGAGGCCGGTCTGTCAGAAAGTGCCAGGCAATGTCCCTGCTACAATAACACATACTTACCTGCCTGATGGTTCTCTTCTTCTGTACACAGCTCAGCGCAGGATGCCAGCATACCCAGCATATCCTGACTTCCCCTGGGGCTAAATTCCTGTACATCTGGCCCAGCTAATCAATATGGCCATAGATCCAAACCAGGAAGAGAAGACAGAAAGTAGCAGCACCTGGAGACAGGTGAGTGTATTTTAAAAATTGCAATCATGCAGGTAGGGTTATTTTATTGCAGAAAATTTGTCCCTTTAGTTCCCTTTATTCAAGAGGCAATCCAGGCATCTTTGTTTTAGGAGAGTGTGAGCACATTCAGAAAATTTCTGGCTTCCTATTGTAATTTTATTTTCTATTGGACATCACCCATTTGTTACTAAAAAAGCTAGCTCAGAAGTATAGTGCCTTTAGAATAATTTAAAAGAATTTCGAAGCAGGGGATAAAATGTAATTTACTGTAACCCTAAATAATGCCCTAGTCAACCAATCTCTGATGGAGAGAAGAATCACTGGGACAGATCAGAAAACGTATTGTTGATGTTCCCTCTTACCTGCTCCAAAGGAATACACATGCAAGTTTTTGTTCTGAACTGCTGTCGTCCAAACATAATCAGACGTCTGTGGTTACTTGATGACGACAATTCACAGAATACAGCTTAGCAAGATATAATTTTACAACCATTGCAAGAGGCTGAAAGCCATCTCTTGAACGCACTCAAACAATTGTATTTATGTAATGCTTTATAAGCAGGGATGAATTTTCAATGAGTACATTACAAGTTAATAATGCTTAAAATGACATTTTTGGATACCTAAATGTGTTCATGACATTGATTTTCTGGCAGTGTATTTGGGATATTTTCTTTGAGATGATTTGGAGCTGCTGTAGTCAGTTTCTGGAAAACTAAAAATTTTTCATGTCTTACAATTTTTATTTTCTGAGTTTTAAAATATGTGTGACAAAGGGGAACCACATAAACGTTTTTTTTTTCTCCATTATTATTTTATTGTAAATAACCCTTGTGTCTCGACTAATATATAGAAAGTTTCTGTTCACCAGAAGGTGAGTAGAAAGGTGAATAGAAAACTATTAGAAATAGAAAACTAAAAAATTTTTTTTTCTATCAGGGGCCCTTTTACATCCACAGTGGCAAACCACACTGCAACTTCGCATGCGGCTGTGTCCCCAATTTTTTTAAAAATAACTTTTGAGAACTGCTGCAGCCATGTGCAGAACATAGTTCAGAACCTGGTTGGTTGGGATCGAGATAGAGACAGGACACTGTGGCTCCCCACGGGTCTGAAATGGCTCTAATGTTGCCAAGAAATTAGTTGTTATTACTCTTGTATTCCATGTGAACATTATATGAGAATTGTTGTTTCAAATGAGCTATAGATGTATTTTAAATTTTACTAATTATATATTTATCTAAACATATATAACATTCAATAATTCTATTAAATGTCTAGTAAATGTAAGGATGTCTTCTAGTATGACCAAATCCAGAAAATTGCTGATTCATTACTTTGTGGCCCTCCTAAATATGTCATGTAGATCTGTAATTGGAGTGAAATTAAACAATGTATGAGTCATAAAGTGTATGAATCTGTATACATAAAGTACATTCAGTATGATTGACAAATTCTCAATCTGCTGATTGGTCTGGTCTGACTCATCACTAGTGTCTTTCTACTGCTGTTAGCTGACATTTTTCTTTTATGTTTAGCCATGTAGATCTATTAAGTGCTCTCTCAGTGACTGAGATGAGACAGGGTAGCAGCTGAGTATAGGATGGAATGCTGGCTATGTAGGGTACGTGACTCACACATGACCGAACTTTCTGATTCAGCTATGACCTAATGTATATGTAGCATCAGAAAAAAATTATTGGTTTGAGTTTTTAAAGACTGAAGTTGTTAGAAAATGTATATAGGAGACATAATATAACACCAAACCCATATTATTATATATTGTATGTGAATCATACAAACATGCATTATGCTCTAGTACAGATCACTGCAGCCAGATGCCCTTTGCCAGCTTTAGCATTTTAGGTAAATTAGATATTTCCACAATAAGTAAATCCAAACCCTAACTGGGTGACACTTAGTTTGCTAATTTACAATACAATTTAAAATGTATAAATAAATTACATTTGTCATGCATTTAGTACCTGGATATATACAGTAGCACAAGGAGTTCCAACTTCATGCTAATAAAGTCTTCATTTCTCTTTTGTTTTATTTTCCTTCTCTCTCTTCTCTTTCTCTATAATTTCTAATTTTCCGATTGTTCCTCACTGTCTTTTTCTTTATTTTCTTGCTATGCCTTTTAATGACTCTTCATATGACCTATGTAGAATATGTTGATAATGTTAATATTACTAGGTATACTTATGTTTCACCTGTATTGGTGATACGTCGTTGTGCTATGTCCTAATATGTCCCCTCGGGTCCCCAGCACTATGTAGTGTGTACTGTTCTCCATACTGTAGTGTTGTATTTTGTAATACAATACCAATACATTCTACTATTGGATTTTTTATAGTTTTCCCTTAGGAACAGTATGAAGTATCTATTTCATCATAAAGAAGCAGCCATTCCTACAATGTGCATGAAGCTCACTATAAAGCCATGACCTCATCCAATTAGGAAATGGGACATTGACATTAAACTAAAATGTCAATAAAAGCTCATTTGTCATATATGCACTAAAAACAGCAATTTTTACAGCTTTATAGCAGACCCCCTTCTGAGACCCTTTGTCTTCCCTTTTGCTCAGATTCTGATTCCAGAGTTACAATAGGGTACGCATTTATCCCCCAGCTTACATGACAACCTTAGGTCTGGTAATATGTTGCTGAGGAATTTAGCTTTGCATTGTGGCATGGGGTGGGGATTGCACACATTTTCTATATGCCTGGAAGGGAAGCTTTATCAGAAGGCTTATGAAGTGGATCCAACCTGCTTTTTTTAAAAGTGCTAATAATTTTGCAAATTTTTATGAAAGAAGAGACAGTGAAGAAGGGAGAAGATATCAGTGACAGCAAAAGAGCAATGAGGGACATTGCAGGTATAATGGGATGCTTTGGCAGGTAAATCTGCCATAATGTTCAAATATTCACAATATTGTAGTCCTAGATTACTGGCAGCAAAGTTTCATTTCTGCTTTAGGGAGCATGGATAGCAGACCTTCATTAGCTCTCTGGGCATATTAAAGTGGACCTAAAGACAATAATACTCCCTCCAGTGATGTGACTTTGACTATCTCCCTTGCCACCAGATCCCGGGTGATCCAGCAAACCTGGAATGGATTTAGTACAAAATCCTTTGTTACTATTAGGCAAATGTTTTCAATCCTCGACCACATCTATTCCAGGTTTGATGGATCACCCATATTCTACCATGATATGTATCTATTAAGCATCCTTATCATAACTAATTGCTGTATGGCATGCAATGAGAAAACATTTAATGACCAATGAGTGTTTTTTGTGCACTGATGTACATTGAGGCATGGTAAGGTTAATCTTTGTAAAATAAGAAAGTACTAATAAGTAAATACTGCTGTAATGTACTGCAGGCAGTTTTCTGTGGTGCGGTTGTTACTGCGGTTCACCACAACCCACAGTTTTGAACAGAGCTAAGGTAAGATGTGGTACCACAGGGTACATACCATGTGGCTGCAAGGTTATTAGGTTTTCATAGGAAGGCATGCAAAAGTAATGAAGCCAGGGGCATTGCTATCACCTCCATGACCCCTTGAGATGTGAAATGCATTACTGTTTGCTGCCTACTGGTTGCCTGTGCCCTGTTGCCTCTCCGTTCTCTATTTCTTTAATCCCCAGAATACCAGGGGGAAAAAGAAGAAGAATAATGATAGGCCACATAACCTGCCCCGGTGCACTGTCACGTAATAGAGCAGGGAGCCAGAGAAAATGTAAGCTGGTGGTTTTGGAAGAAAAATCTGTGTGCCAAAAGCCCATAGTAATGGCAGCATAGCAGAAGGAAGCACAATGTGGGAGATATTCCTCCTAGGGTTGAGGGTCCAGAAAGTTCTAGGTAGGTGTGTGTTACCTTGCCTCCCACTATTTCCTCAATATTCAGATAGGGAAATTATCATTTCTTTTTCTTAGCGCTACCTAGTTTTTAATTTATTCACAGATTTAATAACATCTGCCTATCTGGTCTACAATATGAACTGAATTGATATTAGCAGCCTTCACTGGTTAAGAATCTAAGATACCTTTGCTAATAGAATATGCTGTATTTAGAGATTTCAACAACCAAGCATTTAAAAACTAGTGAAATGTTTCCTCAATGTAGTCTTTTAGGCACTAATATCATAGAACACAAAGAAGCAATTTACATTAAACAGTAAAGTTCTAATGATATTGTAATACCTTCGACAGTCAGCAATTAAGATAGTAACTATTGCATATTTTGCATTAATACAGTACATCACTGTTATAGACATATAAAAGTAAGAGCTGTTGTGCCAACATGTCCTTTTAATGTGTCTATGTCATTTTTAGTTACAAAAATGTAAGTTACTTATAAAGGAATATTTCTTTTCTGCTTGATGATACATAAATATTCATAAATGACTTGTCATTGCATTGTTATGCCTGAGGAACGAGAACCTTCCATCACAACTACTTGTGAAAGCTCCAGTAATAGCGCACACTTTCGAGTTTCTAAAAATAAATGCCTGGCTCTCCATAAAACAGCTGCACCTTCCAAATGCCAATGACAGACTGAAGCCTGGACAGAGCAAAGACAGATTGTCTAACAGACCTACAGAACCAAACCATGTCTTCAGAGCGTAGAATTCCCTTTACTTTCCTTCGCACCCCAAGCTGGGATCCATTCCGAGACTGGTATCAAGGTACCCACCGACTGTTTGACCAGTCTTTTGGTATGCCAAGGATTCCTGAAGATTGGTACCAGTTTCCTAGCACCAGTTGGCCAGGGTATGTCCGTTTGTTTCCCAACCAGTCAGTGGATGCTGCTCCCCCTACTACCCCAGCCGTAGCCTCTCCTGCAGGGGCAACTGTACCCGATTTTAACAGGGCACTGAGTCGTCAACTCAGCAGCGGAATCTCAGAGATCAAACAAACATCTGACCATTGGAAGGTCAGCTTAGATGTCAATCACTTTTCTCCAGAGGAACTGGTGGTCAAAACAAGAGATGGTTTAGTGGAAATCACAGGTAGGTGGATGTGCTTATCAAAAAAATGTCTCCTATTTCTATTATTTATGACTTTTTGTATACTAAATACAAAAAAGGTCAGGTAAAGTAAACAGTTTATTGTTTTTATTGCTATTTATAGTAACTGTAAACATTTCTAGGTTTGCTATCCTGTAATTTTTTTGTGCAACTTATTTTTTTTATATATATTAGCAGTCAAAGCTATTCTGACCTCGGAGCATGGAATTTGAGTAATCTAAGTTTTGATCTGATACTTGTCATTGACAACTATAGTAGGCTGCCAGACAATGACAGCTGTAATCGCTTGGTGGCTGAATTGGCTGAGCTGTTCTATATATATATATATATATATATATATATATATATATATATATATATATGGTACAGCTCATTAAAAAATACCAATTCCAACTTGGAATTTCCAAATCCAGGCAGATTACCTAATACATATGCAACCATGTTGGGCTTATTTTTTTTTTGTATATGTATATGTACTATGTTAAGGTTGAAAACAAATTACATTGGTTTTGATTTACTAAAGGACTTTTCATATAAAAAAGTGATTTGTCACCTTGCAAGGGTATTTTCTCTTAGATTAGTGAAATAGGAAGTGAAGCTCTGCAGACTTCAGTCATCCAATTGTAAAAGAAAAATCCAATTTTCTTGTATTTTTTTGGTACTTGATTTGGTACTTTGCAAAGTGAAAGTTATATGTTCTCAATTCCCTGTTATTAAATAACATAAAATAAAATATATTTTTTTCTCATTTTCCTTATACACAAATGGTTATTCCTTGCAAAGTAAGTATTGTTTTGGCATATTTACTAAGATAAGCAAAAACCTGCCATACTCCATTAGTAAATCAGGGTCACTGTGTGGGCAATGATTGAATGGAGCAGATTACCTGAGAATACTATTTGAAGATTTTTCACCCATCTTTTTTTTTTTTTATCTTCTGTTAATGGAAGGAAACAGATCACAGACACTATTGAGCTATATTTAACCACATGCTCAGACAATTTTTTACACCTCTAGTGTCAGAGGCGTCTATGGTCCTTATCAGCCCTAGTGACACTCTAGCTGTGAGTCTTAGATTCAAGTCAGAGAACATTACAAAATCAAAAATAATAAGTTTTATTTAAATAGGCTTATAGCATTGGTCCTTCTCCTCAATATACACATTGCTGGAAAGATCTCTGTTGAAGCTATGATTTTTTTCTATGTCATCTTCCATTAGAATTTATAAATATAAAAGATCATTTGCTGTACTAGTTGCATTTATTATTTAAAAGCAAAATAGGACATTGTTTAAACAAACAACTAAAAGCAATTTTTCAATTGTTTTTCTGGGGTAAAATATTTAAAGAAAAATGTTTGAATTGTCTTTTAACCTAGATTATAGACATTATCTTGAGTAATATAAAGATGGTAGGACCCTGCTCTCTAATACATGATGGCTAAACTAGTTCAAGTGTCACCTATTGGCATTCCTGCATGTTCCACCATGGAGGAAGAATAGGGAAACATAAGCTGCAGCCCCTGTGATTTCTGTAATGGATAGCACTGTCTCAGCACATTAAATATTAATACTATGTTTTAGTTGGCTTCAGTCGACAGTGCAGAATGGTGCAGTTCATTTTGTTGCAATGTATATAATGTATGTGGAGCAAAAGACTTCTGTTTGTAACAACTTGATGATATAAGCACTATTGGACATTGGCTTGAAACTGACTTTCAGTTTTACTAATCTGTAGAACAAGACCACAGTTGTTCACTTCATTCTCCAGATCAATATGTAAAACAACGGCATTGAAACACTGATATTTTCACTACATTTCTATAATAATTCACATCTAGCATTTTGGGAAATATTTAGAAGAGAATGCAGAACAGTGGGTGTGAGTGCATAACATAATGTTATATCTTACATAGAGGTGACATCTAACAAGCCTCATGTATCAAGTAACCAGGAGGAAATTCCTAAGCCATGGGCTCACTACATTATCAAACAGCATCTTTCCATAGAATTACCATTCAACCATTACTAAACTGTTTGCAGGAAAGTTGCTATAGGCAACATAGACTATTTTCTTTTAGAATAATATATATATTATATGTACATATATATATTACACTTGGCAAAGTGAAAACATGATTTTTGCCTGCACATAACAGGATGGGTAAAGTCACTAAAGATGTACAGTACTAAGCTAGGTTAAAATTCTTTCCAATGCACTTTGCTAAGTGAACATCATATATAACCACAATGATCTTGTTCTTTAGTAATCCACATTTTTTGGGGTATAGTCATATGAACAGCAAAGAAAAAATATTACATTTCTTTTTTGATGAACATGATCATGGTTAATTTGACCCAGCTCTGCTTGTATGTCATTTCCATCCAACCTTGGCAAACAAAAGACCCAAAAATGTGTATATTATTGGATTCTGTCAAGCTACTGATGGCCAACCAAAGGGAAATGAGCTAGCAGTTTACAAAAGGGTCCACATACATTTTGCACTCAATCTGAAACAAGTATACACCTGATAGAGCAAGTAATCCAGGTCCAGTGACTGTAACATTGGCTATGTTTAGGCCATATGTTGAAGGTTACAAAAAAAACAGTATTCGCTATTGGTTATTTTAAATTTGTGACAGCAACTTAGTAAATGTAGAAATAATGTTTTAAAAACATGCCCCAAGATTTTTAATGAACGTATACATAATTAAACCTCAGTCTAAACCTTATTGATATCCTTCTGAAACCCTACCTGAAAATTCTACCTAGGAGGCCAGGCTAATGTTGCTCCCACAAGGATTCATGTCTGCTTGTGAAAGCTGATTCCAATACAAACATTAACCCACTTGGAAAAATAAAGATTGCAGTAGTTCATATTACTTCTGCTATTCTATATTAGGATTACAATGTCAAGGGTCACATCATTTTATACGTAATAAGAATGCTTTTACATGTGATATATTTATATATGAATTAAGCAAACATTCCAAAACAAAACTAACAAAATAAAACTAATCCAAATTCCTATATTTAATCTATGTAATAATGAATCTATATGCATAGAAATGACTGCAGTACATTTTAGAAGTATATGGAAATTACCTACCTCGTATATAGGACAATAACTTGAAAAGGTAAAAAATAATATGCAATTGAAAAACTTCACAACATATTTAAATGGGAAGTTAAAAAGTTGTTCCATTCTCTGGGTTACTTTTATTCAAATACATTGGGTTCAGGTAACCTACACCTCAAATCAACTCATATTATTTGGAGGTTCCATCAGCATGTACTTTAGAAGCAAATGACCATGGCTCCCTCTTGTTCACACACCATTTTCATTCATTATCCTTCTTCATCAAAGCATACAAAAATCATTTTATGCTATACAGTACTTCTATTTCTATGTATAAAACCTTCTCTACTTCCTTGCCCTGTTGTGCCCAATTATAATAACTTGGTTAAGTTTCTTCCTGTAAGGACTGATAAAACTTTGTATGCTTATCACATTAGCAATTTTCTGTTCTGTTCTAACTTTAAATTAAGAAAAAAAAATCAAAACTATTGGGTTAGAGATGTTTTTGTATGCTAAAATATTCTAAAAATGTTTTCTAAAACTAATCAGTAGCCAGTAACTAATTAATAGAGGGGAAGTAGCAAGGGATCACACACAAAAAGAATATTTTATTGCTAAAAAGATCATCTCAGTCAAGGTAGTTTTTGTAAAAATCCCTGAGATACTGTATATGTGACACCATCTCTGAACAATAACTAAATGATTTTAACCAATAGTATATCAGGCTCGGGTTCCCCTGAGGTAGCCATTAGGGCGAAACACGTTGGGAAAAATAGGAGACTAACAGATCGCACGTGTACTGTTTCGAGTAACTTTACCTCTTATGGACTGAATTAGAATGTTTCATCATATTAATAGAAGCATCTGTATAGTATGATATTCCGATTACTCAGTTTTTTAATTGTCGTAATTGTCTAACTGTATTTTGTACGCTGAAGTAATGTCATTTGTAAAAATATCATAGATTCATACTATTCTAAAAAAATATCTGACTCAATATAATTACCCGAAAAACCCTTCTGCATGTCTGTCCTTTTGTTAAACTTCAATAGCTTCAAAATATTCATCAATGACATTAAACACTGCACATTTTCATGATATCCCTAGGGCTTGTTCTCCTCCCTTTAATAGTGCATTACGAGATGTATCATAATCAGAACTAGCTTGCTCTTAAATCATTTAGCTGAAAGTGTTCACCATTAACATAACTGATGGACCTTAATGCCACGTAGCATGTGAGCTCATTTAGACAAAGACTATTTACCATAAAGGGATACTGATTATTCATAAATTGTTTTAATGCTTTTCTTGCAGGAAAACACGAAGAGAAACAAGATGAGCACGGATTTATCTCAAGATGCTTTACAAGAAAATACACGTGAGTAGATGTCCATAATAAATATTTTCATTCCTAAAGAGAAAAACTGCTGTAGTGAACAATCAGAAAATGTGTCTCATTGTCATATTGATCTGTAAAATATATTGTATATACACACAGTAAATACATTAATTTCAAAAGTGTAAATGACAAATTGCATTCCAGTCAGCCAGGACCCTTGCAGGCCAGTTGTAGCATATGTATTTCCTTCAGGTCATCAAGTCTAATGATATATGAACATATACAGTATATTGTTATTTGCGTCATGTTACTAGATATCAGCTGACACATGTTGCCTAGAGAGGCAACTGAAAGGGAACAACAGATGCGGTTTAGTCCTGATAAGATTAGCACTCCAAATAGACTTGAGTCATGATTCAAACCAAGGCAAACCATACATATTGGGCCCTTGCAAACCCTGTTTTTACCATAGTTATAAATCTAATGTTTTTTAAAAATATTAATAATATAAAACTAGAGGAAGATGTTATTGATTTTCTAAATATATATATATATATATATATATATATATATTTGTTATTGTATATTTGTTGTTTTTTAACCTTTGACATCTTTCACAATCGTTGTCAGTTTATGAATCAGCCATTTGCATGCACGCCATACTGCTGTCTTAGGTACAAATGTATTTGCCTTTCTCTCTTTTGATTTCAAATATTCCATTATGTTTGTTCTATGTATTAGGGATATACACATGCTATATAACTGTAGTCAATAAACAGTTACTGTATATGTGAGTAAAAGTAGGTGTTTTATGCTTTCACAATGTAATTTAAGGAAATGAATCATGATGTGTTTTTATTTTAGTCTTCCCCCAGGTGTAGATATTGCCAGTGTGACTTCATCTCTTTCCCCGGATGGTATTCTGACAGTAGAGTCACCACTCCCAAAGCCAGCAATCCAGTCAGCAGAGATCACTATTCCAGTAACTTTCCAAAGCCGCGCTGAGATTGGCACATCGGATGCTAAGAAACCTGAAGAAGCTGCCAAAAAATAAAAGACAAACCACTGGGTTTACTTTACTGTGTTTTAGTCACATGTTTTTACACAAATAATGCAAATTTAAAAAATAAATAATTTGAAAAATAAATGATACCTGAATGTTTTAATGTAGTTCTAATGTGAAATGTGGGATGTTTAAAGCATCCAAACGATTGATTATTTTACTTGTCACTCTGTGAGCCAGTATGCACTTTGTAGTGAAAATAAACTGTGGAGGGCTGCAATGCAAGGAAACTATCTGAACCGTTTTGATGGTCCTCAGGATTGCTCAGTGTATGTGTTTATGTGTATGACTTCTTTGTCATGATACCACTTGGCTGGTGATTATATCTATATGATACAGGACATGAGTATGTGGTACCTTCTAGAACAATAACCCATTTTATTGTTTTCTGTATGTGTCACTGATAACTACCCATTCTCTCCAGCCACTCACTAGCGTAACTATTATCACTAGTAAAACTTAGTTACAAGCACGTTTTTGGGTTAAGTATGATTATTGTATAGGAATGTGATTGGCTCAGAAAAGTTTGTATCAAAATAAAAATGTAATACTTATTAAAAGAAAGTTTGTCATGTCATACACTTTATTATGGTGTTTGTCTGTAGTATTAAACTTTACTGTTTGACCTTTGTACTGGATTATTATGTATATTAATGTTGGTCTTTACCCATCCAAGCTACTACAGAGTAATTCTGTCAATAATATATGTGTACTAAAAACTATGGACATCTACTGGCACTTAAACTCATGTACAAATGCTTGTACTTCAGTACAAGTTCAGTACAACACGTAAATACGTACATATGCTTGGACTTGAGTGTCGACCAAAAGTTTTTACCAGGCTGTTGTAAACAAAGTTTGGCAAGATGAATGGCACAATAGAATAGTATAGTGGGTACATCATTCTGCTTCTTGCTGTTAAGGCGTGATGGCGAAAATTGGGCAGGATGTCTAAGTAAAAACCTATTTGTCTACATGCCTCATATCTCTAGCTGAAATGTACACACAGGAGTGGATGACTTATCGGCAGTCACTCATAAAATTACAGCAATGGAATCTATTCTTAGATCATTGTGGGCTATCTAAAAGGACGGGAAAACAAAAGGTGAAAGTCTTTTTGCTTTCTTTAGTTGACTGAAACATCTTAAAGAGCTTCTCTGATAAGGGGAAAGTCATTTTTTTAATTAGTTGAAATTTAAGCTTGAGCTATTGAGTTGAGGATTTTTTCAATGAAAGGAACTAATGAAACCCTGGAAATTATTATACTACTACACAGTATTTATATAATGCTGACATATTACCTAGCGCTTTACAAAGTCCATGGTCATATAACTAGCTGTCCCTCATCTGGGCTCACATGACAACAGTATTTATGGTCACAATTGAGAAGAGGGCCCTTGCCATGAATGGTGAATTGCGTTAAGAAGTTTTTGATAAAGCTGTTACAGAACAAATAACTCTCCTCATAGTACTATGATACAAATGCTATTCAAATTGTATTCCAAAAAAAAGGACAGTAAATTAAAGATACATCAGTTTCATGAGATGAAAACAGTAATTAGGATGGTCATAAAGAATTTTAAAATATTTTTTTTTTTGGTTAATTTGTTACCTTTTTTTAACAAGCAGCAGCATTGCTTGCCTACTGATCTGATTTGATGCCGCTTGCAAATGGTTGTGTAAGCGTTCTTTGCAAGCAGTTGTTTCCGTCATTTTTATGCCTGAAAACTGTCCAGAGTAAAAAAAAAACACAGTGGGTCAACCCTTGGGACCTTCCCAGACAGGAAATAGGGCTGTGAGTTCATACCCTGTATCCATAAAAGGTTCCTTGGAATCTGGCAAAAAGTGTGAAGTCCCCTCCTTGGCAAAAACCAGACTCCAGCCTGTCCCAATGGTCTGTGGGTGGGTAGCTTGTTTGGAATCTGGAAGTCTCCTTTAATTAGAGCCCTATCTGCCCCCACATCCTGGGGAATGAACACATTGGTTACCCATTGTAATAAAGGGTTAAATATGCTCTAGAAACAAATACACATCAGAGAAATAAATCTTTTTTTTTTTTTTTTTTTAACCAACTTTTGCAGGGTTCAGTGATGAGTATAAGACTAAGGCTACCTACACACATCAGTTGATTCTCATCCAATAATCCCCTCAGGGCTGATATCGGACAAGAATCTGGCATGTGTACAACGTTGTCCCTCGCCTTGACGATTGTTCTGGCAGATCCATGGACGTTGAACGAGGAACGATCGTGCTGGAAGTGGAGAGAGTGCAGTGGGGTGCCGCTCCGTCGCTCTCCCTCTCCCCTCTCCATAAAGCAGAACAGTGCTGTATGTACAGAACTTGTTCATGCATCGTGTAGTCTTTTGTTGTAGGAAAGGATTGTAAAAGACCCTTTCCAACAACAATTATTGCACTTGTGTATGCTGCCTAAAGCCCACAATCCATCCAGCACTCGCTGTCCCTACTGCTGAATGACAGGAGATGTATAGCTAACTTGTGCTGCTGGCTGTCACTGCAAGATCCTATTAGCTCTGCAACTGCCATCTAGCTGACAGCGAGGAGTCCGATGAGTGACACATGAAATGTGTCTCCATTAATCAGTCTCTTTATTGTCAGCTTTAGACAGTGGAGCTGAGAGGATCTGGCACAAAGGATGCCAGTGTACCATCCTTTCAGCTCTATAGCTTTGGTTTGAAGCTGAAATGGAAGAGGCTGATTAGTGGAGTCACATTACACGTGTCACTCATCGGCCTCCTCGGTGTCAGCATAGACTGGGGCTGTGAAGATAAGAGGATCGTCCATTCCCAGCCAGCTGCATACTACTACCTAACCACTGCCACCAATGATGTCACACTCCTAGCCACTCCCACCAATTATGTCACACTCCTAACCACTCCCACTCACCATCTGCTCTCCTATCAACACCTGCACTCTCACAGGACTGCTGCAGCAGAGAAAGGCTGAGGGGGTGGGCTACATATCAGAACTGATATAACTTGACTTCATGACACACATGAGCGGGTTACATCTTACCATTTAGGTCCACTTTCATTCACAAACCAAGAGAATACTATCAGGGGGGTCCCCAATCTTGGCAGACTATTTGTACCTTGTCTAAAACAACTGGCCACACATATTTGTGCTCACATTCGAATAAAAATCTTCTTGTGGATGAGGCTGTATTAAACATTGATAAATGGAATATTTCATGCTAGACCAAGGAAGATTATAACAGAGAGCACACATTATATTATTATTGTACAATTTCCTTTCAATTGATCAACAGGGATTTGGTACAAGGACCTACATAAGTGAACGGATTGTTTAGGTAGGCATGTTTACTGCATACCTATTTATAACTCCAAGGGAAAGTACAAAGAAATTGTACAACTAAATTTAATGTGTATGGGTTGCAAAAAAAATGGACCAAAACCTTAAATTCACTTCTTCTTATATTCAATTATCGTAATTATTATATTTTCATTTAATTACCTTTCAACCTAAACCTAGCATGTTGTGCAGCAAGATTGTAGTGTGGCCAGCAGAAAGCATGTCACTTTTTGGTATATGGATATGATAACTTGTATTCTTCAGTAACTATGCCTGCACAGTTTAGGAGTCAATAGGGAGTCAATAGGGTTAATTTACTGATAAGACTAGAGCTTGTTCACTTTTCAAAGTATAGCTATAAATTGCAAATTAGTGAACTTTCACATAACTTTCTCTTTGCAAAATCTAATTATGTACAATTATGTATTTATATATATAGTTTTTTAAAACTGATTTTTACTAACACATGATTAGATAATTGCAAACAGGAGAAACATGCACAGATATACTTTATTTGTAGAAGTGAGGCATTAGGCATGTTGTGTAACAGAATTACATGAGGTGCGGGCCTGATTTATTAAAGTTCTCCAAGGCTGGAGTGGATACACTTTCATCAGTGAAGCTGACATAATGTACATGGATATTAAGCTGTAACATGCAGATCCTGATTGGTCATTTCTCCTTTACTTCACTTTGTGTGTGTGCAGGAAATAAACATCTAGAAACATAACATAACATCTAGAAATGCAAGTATTATGGAATGGGATGATTAGTATCATAGACAAATCATTATTTTCTATTAATAATAAACCATATTTAGGAATTGAAGTTTAGAAGTAATGAGGTGAAGTCCTATATAAAATAACTATTTTATAACTTTTTTTTTCTAAAGCAAAGCTAACATTGTAGTATATTCACAGGCTTTAAAGTAGTCTGGTAAATGTGTCTGAAATGTCTTCTATTTATTGAAACGGCTTATTTTTCAAACGTTTTTTTTTAATACATACATCTTTATGCAGCCAGACTATACTGGGCCTCAAGTGCTTCTGGGTCCCAAAGCAATCAAATGTTTTGCAGAAACTCTAGTTAAGCCCTTGTCAAACTGCTGATGTATTTGAAATAGGCAAAGAGTGAGTAAGTTGCTCCATTTGGCAGATGATATTTTGTGGTAAATGGCATAAGAGCTTATAATGCTGTCCTTTCCTGCTTCAGCCTTTATGAGTGCTCCTATCCCTTACACAGATTATAATGGGTGTTGTGACAAGCCGCTAAAGTGTTTCCATTGCTGTAAGTCTAGTGAGGAAGTGCTTGTGGAAAGACAGTGACAGGTGACTGACTGTGTGATTGTGCCAAAAAATCTTGGCAGGCAGACTAGAAGAAGTTAATATAGAACTGACATCATATTAGCTGATTTGCTTTTTATGTCATGCCATGAATATTAAAATCGCTGCAATGGTACTGCAATACAAGTGCATTGCCTCCTTTCTATAGTTATTGTCAAAGTGTATGACAGCATGATGATATTATACTTAAAATAATATGATGCAATGGTATTATTTAAAATGGAAATAATAAAAAAAATAAAATAAATGAAAATAAGGGAAATACATCTTTAAAAGACAGAAGTTAATTTATTTGCATCATGTTATCTGCTATTTTTTCCTACCTTGGCATGTTACAATATTTGGACTTTCTAAATGGTATTTTACCAAAATGTATGTTCTAAATATGGTCAAAACTATGACAGAATTTTAGTAAAATGTCTGTGTTGCTTTAATTATTGCATGTTAGGCTTACCTTTTGTCTTCCACACTGGGGAATTCTCCACAATAGCTTTCCTAAACCCACCTAGCTTGGCTTTTGCTAAGCCCAAGCTATTTGCTTTCTTTATTCTTTTTTCATCTTGTCTTGTTGTCAACTATGGTCATTAACTAGTCCAGGAATGAGCACTCTTCCAGCCTGAAACACAAATCCCGACAGGAATCTGCATTGCTGTTTCACACATTTTCTCCTCTATTGTAATGTATATTGGCACTTTCGTATATATCTATGGTCTCGACTTTAGGAATGGCCAGTGATAGAAGTATTTGGATACATCTGGTCAGAGTCGATTGCAACATTGATTTGTCCTTTTCTGGGTTTAAATTGGTGTTCTTACCAATCCAAGTTCTAATCCAACATTACTATACCAGCTCAACTGTGCGATGATCCATCATTGGGACTGATTTAATAAAACTCCCCAAGGCTGGCAAGGATACACTTTCATCAATGAAGCTGGGTGATCCAGGGGGCAGATGGGGACAACTATCCCTGCCGTCTGGATTGGCTGACTGGTAACAGCAGCTCCACCCAGCCGGGCTTAGCACCTATCTTTAGGTTCACTGCCAATCTAGAAAAGTTTGACTTTCAGAAGTGCAGTGAAGGTACAAGCAGGTATGGTATTCCATCACCTACACACACTAACTCATAATTTATATCCTTGTCTTTATGATGGACTCCTTCATAAATAAAAATAAATAGACCACACTCAATAGCCTTCTTTTTGCAATGTCATACAAATGGCATTGCCTAGGCAGACACAACAGAGCATGGCTATGCCAGAGACCACACAGATAAAAAGCATTCTCTAGATTAAACTGGTTGTATATTGCATCAAGAACAAACCATTCTATCTGGGAGACAACCATACAAGTATTACTAAAATTGGTTAGGAGTAATAACTATTAGCCCTATTTATTAAAATACCTGAGGACATATAGTGGCCAGTAAAATTAGTCCTGCACTGAAAGAAAATATGTTGGACATGAAAGCTGTAAAAGGAATGTTCAAACTGCTTGGGTATTATGGAGCAATATAGAATGCCTCTGCAACTCTTCCGTTGGATATTTAATAAATAAGGTCCTTAAATATAAAAAAAAGAGGAAGGTTTTGGCCAAATTACAAGACAATAATATGAGTAGCTCCTTTTGATCCCTGTTGAACCAATAAGGATAATTTTGAATTACATTGTTGACTTGTAATGCCCGCCTTTTTTGACCTTTTTTAACATATGGAACGCTTAAAATAATGTTCTGGTCTTAGGTTCTGGTGCCCTTCATAATTACCATATGTACAACTCACAGTCAGGGGTGTAGTGGGGTGGGCATGGGTGGGAATGCCGTGCCTTCACTTTTTTGGGAGAGGGCACGTGTGCCAATTTTTTTTTCTACAAAGTCTTTGGTGGTCTGCGGCTCTGACCGCTCCTTCCCCTGATCCCCCGCGGAGGCCGCACCGGCCAGAACAATGGACCATGTCCCCCGTACTGATCGAAGGCTCTGGGCAGTGGGTAGGGTGTGTCTCTGGATACAATTGGCCCACTCTCCCATCTCAGGTATGAGTGGGCAGAGTCTGGTATCATGACATCATTCTGGGGTAGGTGTCTTCCCCTGAGTGACACAGGCCGGGATGTAGTGGGGCCGGCACATATCGTGCCCTCTCTTCTTTTTTTGCGACTACACCCCTGCTTCCGGTACAAATTAGTGGGGTGGTCAGTAGGAAGAAATTCTTTTAGATTGCTGGCTATTAGGAAGAATGTGCCTCGGTAGCCAAAAAGACCAGTTAAACTGACCTGAAAAGCACAAAGTGCTCATGGCTCAATGAACCCCTGACAAGCTTTGAAGGAACCCTAGGGTTCCACTAAAACCCTGGTTGATTTACTCACTGTAGGATATGAAGTCCATCTTGCATCAACTGCACCTTAGTACCTTAAACTAACCCAAAGTGTTGAAAACTGATTTAAATACTAGAGTCTCTAACTCTAACTAGAGATATGTCAACAGTTGGGCATTAGATAATTTTTCTTTATTTATTTTATGTATTTTTCTTTTTTTTTATTGTATAGATAGTTTAGTCACCCAGGATAAATAATAGTGACTCATTACACTACTAAAATACCAGGGGAACATTCCACGTTTTTTTTACTTTTTATATTACCATATAAAAGTTCATTAAAACAAACCAGATAAATAAATTATTGTTGAAAGAAATGAACTGTAATGAAAATCTTTGTAAAAGGACAAAACAATAATAATGCACCTTCAAAATCAAATCCCATTACATCTTCCAAATCAGAAATCTGTTAACAAGCTGATACATTTATATACAGTACTACTGTTATATACTGTTTATACATAAACTGTGAATATTGCATAACATAGACGATAATACTGTTTTCTGTTTTAAAGAGTACCTGGGGAGGAAAAGATTGTATCTGCTGGATCCTGAGACTGTGTACACATTATGTTTCACCAGTAGGGGGCACTGCCTGAAAACCTTGGTAATCTATGTAAGGCTTTGCTGCAGTTACTGTGCCACTCCTTGCAGGCTTTTTCAGATTTTCCCTAGTTTATGAATAAATGGACAATGACCTGGCAAACATTTGGGCTAAATCACTTATACTGCAACCATAAATCAGATTTCATGCAATACCCAGGGTGAAAATGCTGAATATATTGGTCAGATCTATTGCCTGTATTTTTTACAATGATTTTAGATCTTCTGTATTTATCCATGTGTTTATATTTCAGATTTTTTACTAAATATACAGCTGTGAGTTATAATATTTTCAGGTTGGATGCTTTCCAGTAAATGTGTGAAACATCTGCATTAAATGCAACCTGAACATTGCAATCACTGCATTGCATTCATGACAGGTGTACATTACAATGATAAATGGCCCTAAGGCATTTAAAGAAGATCAAAAGATGTTTCACAGACTCCATTCATAATACTAGTAGGTAAAGCTTTTGTTATCCAGAGCTTACATTGCACCAGTGTATTTCACCAAAGATCACCAAGGTTAAGATTTAGAATATTAATTTTATTAATATTCTTAATAAATTATAATGTTAAACTGTATTTTTTATAGCACCAACATAATATGCTGTACTGTACATTAAATAGGGGTTGCAAATGACAGACAGATACAATGACAGTGGAGGAAAGGACCCTGCCCAAAGAGCTTACAATCTAAGGTGGGGGAAGTGGCACACATTAGGATTGACTGATACTGCACTCACACACTTACCTTACCAACATTATACATATCTATTTCACAGTTTAACAACTCTACACCACCAACAAACATCGTGGATTAACAATAATGCTCCCATGTACTTCTTGGGTGACCAATGCTGCACTTACGCCTTTCTTGGGTGCCCAACACTGCATCCAAGCACTTCTTAGCTGATCAACATTGTACTTCTGTGCAACACTGCACTGATACTGTAATTGCTCACTTCTCCATTCATAGGCAATGCTCCGATGTTCACTTATCCACTGCCAATTATACAGCACACATAACATATGTCCCCACTGAAAATCACTGCACTGCAACTGCATCCATGCACTTCCCAATTGACTGCTATTAAACTCATATGCCCTCACTTACTGTCATTGTACCTAATATTTTCCACTTCCAGTTCTCCATTGCCCCCCACTAAACCAGTTTGTAATAGAATACTCAACTGTGTACATTGAACTAAACTGTACATTGATCAAATTTTTTAGGATAGAGTATTCACTTTGCTTTCTGGCCCCCTGCTAAGCCTTTCTAGCACACACAACTCTTGCTTGTTGAGAAACAGTGTAGTATCTGTAAACAACAGAAATGTCTTTCATTTTTTTACATTTCTGTTATAAACCTGTTTATTCATCATTGTCGTCACATTTTGTTTTAGGACAAACAAGACTTTCTCTTTGTGATATTGTCAATTCTTCCAGTGAGATCATGGAAACATCTGCATCCCATAATTGGAGATCGACTGTGCAAACTGTGACAAAATGACCTAAAACAAGATTGTTTTTAAAGTATATATAAACCAACGATTGAGAGAATATGTGACCTTTTTTGTTTATATTGAGCAGTTCTGCCTCTGTGCATTGGCACCTGATTCACTGCAGAAGATTGATCCGACCTTGGCTTCTCATAGCAATCAGAATTAGCTTGTACTAGAAGTTGGAATAAGAGTGATTATACAGGAAGAAGACAAGGAAAGTTACCCAACACAGGGCACGTGGTATACGCTCCAAATTAACTGTGTTAAGCTGCAAAGAAAGGTAAGATTAATGATACATTTACACCTTTGCATATTGGCAAAATACCTTACAAATATCCAGCTTTCTTTGGTGATGTTTGGTGATTGGGGATGTTCCCAGCAAAACACACCTTCTGTACTGATGAATGCCTGTTAAACCAGGTACATGTACAGCATTGCAACTGCACTGTATAAAAAACGCCGTAAATGTATAAATAATGTAAATCAGTGTTTCTCAACCTGAGTTTAGGTATGCTTTAAATAATATAAATGTTTTGAAGACATATAATTGGAGATTTTGGTGTATTATGCATTGTAGAATAGGAATATTTTGTATGTCCTAAAATGACATTGCAGTAGTGGCATAATATCACAATCACTCACATACCAAGCTCATGCTGTTGCCATAGCACATAATTTAATTTTAAACATTTACATTATAGTAGGACAGCTGATCATTAAGTAAATTAAGCAGATCACATTGCATTTCCATGAAGTAAAAAGCTTTAAATAGTATTAGTGATAGGATGCACTTTTTATGACAGGCTGTAAATTTTATTTAAGCTCACTGAATAGATGTAAACTTTAATTAAGACATGTTTAGTTTGCTAAAGCACTGTGTAACATAAACAATCGTCATCTTCCAAAATAAAATACTTTATATATCCTGTTTTGGCATCTCAGTGATGGTGATCTGCGGCTGCTTCTTTGCAGGGCAAATGCATGGCATTTCTTGTAGTGGGTTTCCTTCCTAAACTCATTGTGATCAGGCAGGTCCTATATTGCAGTAGGGACAGATAACACTGTGTTGACAATACAGAATCACAACTGGGAGACTGAGAGATGTCACCTTTTATGGAAAAACTTCTGGAAGAAGTACATTACTGGCAGGCTCAGCAGGTGGTTTTTTTTAAGGAAAGGTAAAGAGATAATAAAAATGCCTTTTTAATTTTTAAATTTTTGTAATAAAGTTTACATAATAGTTTTGTAATCTTGTTTAAACTTTTTTCATAATTTTTTTTTATTGAGGTTTTAATAATATACAGTAACATAAAATACCACAACATAAAGGCAATACCCAAACAAAAAACTCTAATAATGGGAGCAATATTAAAGAAACCTAAATATTTTAAGTTTTAGACCCCTTCCACCCACCTCTGCACCACCCACAATTTTGAAAATTATACAAACCTAGAGAGAAATAAAAAGATACAGGAACACTAACATATGTAATGAATAGTAGAGAAAATGAGGACAGGTCATGACCTCCTGCAGGAGCACACACATAATCATAGTGCCATTCACATAAGTAGCACCCCTTCCCGGCCTCCATATCATCTGAAATTACCCAACAAACATTAATGTAACCTAAGGATGAGTCAAACCTGTTATTTATCTGGCCAACATATTTATGGACTCAATCCAAAAATCCCATACTTTATTAAATTTAGCAAATTGACTCCTACTGGCATATGAAACCCTATGGAACAGGAATGTGTAAACTAGTGCCTTCCATGCAGCCAGGTTGAGTGGGGAAGATCTCTTCCAATGTATAAAATATTAAAATCCTGGGCATAATAAAAAAAGTCACGCAGGAACGTTATCACCGCCAGTTTCCCTGCTAAATGCTTAACCAAACCCAGAAGACAGACAGATACCAAGAAAGAAAAAGGTATAGCAGAGAAACAAAGTCCACCACGCCTTTGCCAATAAGGGCCAATCGCAGGACAAGTCCAAAGGATGTTACATAGTAAGTAAGTAAGTCTGGTTGAAAAAATACTTTCTATAGTAGTTGCTGAAACTACTTTCCGAGGGAGCCTATTCCACATTTTCACAGACCTTAAAGTCAAGAATCCCTTCCTTATCCAGAACTTAAACTTC
The DNA here is from genome assembly GCF_032062135.1 of Pyxicephalus adspersus. Classification (NCBI taxonomy): domain Eukaryota; kingdom Metazoa; phylum Chordata; class Amphibia; order Anura; family Pyxicephalidae; genus Pyxicephalus; species Pyxicephalus adspersus. The sequence goes on along the minus strand of NC_092858.1, from coordinate 85,487,216 downwards.
TTTTCCTTCAGACTCAAAGAGTGCCCTCTAGTTCTTTGTTGGGAACAGAGTTATCTATATGCACTATTTATATATTTATGCAGGATGATCATATCCCCCCTAAAACGTCTTTTCTCAAGGGAGAATAGATTCAGTTCAGAAAATCTTTTCTCAAAGCTGAGCTCCTCCATTCCTTTTATTAGTTTAGTTTCCCTTCTCTGTGCTCTCTCCAATTCCACAATGTTTTTTTGTGAACTGGTGCTCAAAACTGGACTGCATATTCTGGATGTTGTCTGACCAATGCATTGTACAGGGGCCGGATAATGTCTCCATCTTTGCAATCTATTCCTCTTTTATTACAAGAAGAGTATTTTGCTAGCTTTAGATATTGCAGCTTGGCATTGCATGCTGTTATTTAGTCTTTTAGCCTTTTACATTTCTGACTTCCCCAATGTATTCCCCCTAGACAGTATGAAACATACATGTTGTAAGCCCCCAAGTGCATAACTTTACATTCCCAGTATTAAATGTCATTTGCCACTTGGCTGCCCAATCAAACAGTGCATCCAGGTCTGTTTGTAGATTATAGACATCCTGTATGGACTTAATTTCATTACATAGTTTGGTGTTAACAGCAAACACAGAACTGGTACTTTTAACCCCAAACTCTATATCATTTATAGAGATGTTAAACAGTAAAGGTCCCAACACTGAACCCTGAGCTCAGCTCTTTGAGGACACATGGATGTAATCCATCAGGTCCTGGTGCTTTGTCAACCTTAATTGTGCCCATCTGTTTCTCAGTCATATCAATTTTTAATTTTGTAACATTGCTATTATGAATTTTTGACTTAAGCTCTGAAATTTTCCTTTGTGTACATAGGGCTAAAAAAGTGTTTAGTAAGTCCGCCATTTCTTTATCCCCATTTACCAACCCAGAGACATCCTTTAAGGCCTACATGCTCAGATCTTATATATTTGCTATTAATTTATTTTTTTTAAAAAGGGGTTTGCCTTATTTTCCTTTGCAATCTGTCTTTCTTTTTGAAGTTTTGCACATTTTATCTGCCTTTTACATCTGTTGTTATATTCTTTATAGTTTTTAAATGATTAAGGTTATCCTTCATTTTTATATTTTTGGAATTCCCTTTTCTTATTCTTTATGGCTTTTTACATTAGCAGTGAGCCACATAGGGTTTAATGTTAGCTTCTTAAACTTATTACCCATTGGAATATATTTTTCAGTGTTTAGTTTTTTTGTGTTTGTGTAGAACAGACTTAAAACATTAACATTTCTGTTCTGTGTTCTCTGAGGACTGTCACAATATCTGTAGGTTCCCGGGGTGCTCACCACTAAACTGTCCTGCAGTGTCTTTAACATGTCTGCCTCATCAAGCTGCCAAGTGCAGCACTCGCTCTCTGTCTCTGCCTGAGTTAGCATGCAGCACTTCCTAGTCTCACATGTCTGTGGGCAGTCTTGCTCACACTGACACAGCACAGGCAGGAGTTTCTTAAAGAGGCAGAGGGTATTAAGTCTCAGCAGTAATGGAGGCTGGTGCTGTGACTTTGAACCAGCTACCTTGCTACTCTGCATTGTTCCTCTTGCTATTTCCTGACCTGACCGGTACCTGGACTCTGACTTTGCCTGTTTGCTGCCTGCCCTGACCCCTGCCTGGACACTCACTACATTTGTTTGCTGCCTGGCCTGACCCATGTCTGTATTCTGACTATGCTTGTTTGCCTCCTGCCCTGACCTGTGTTTGGACCCTGACCAAGCTTGTTTGCTGCCTGCTCAGACCTGTGCCCGGAATACACTTTTGGTCTGCCACCTCTCTCCACACCTGCTTTCCTCCTCAGGTAGGGTGACCCTCAGCAGCAAGGAGCCCAGTGGCCTCAAGGCTACTGGTCCATCGCCCCTTGCAGGGTGCCCTGGTGAAGATCTGGTGTCACTTAGACTTTGTGCTTTGGTGATCCCGTGCCACCTGCCTGGGGAGACCCTGACAAGGACAATATTCTCTCCCATTTTTATTCATGAAGAACGGCCCTTGTAGACAACCTTGCACCCCCCTCCTTTTCTCCTTCCCCTTTTCCCTAAGAGCAGTTCCGTTATATTTATAATGATTTTGTTATTGATGGCTCCTTGCCTTGGTCTCTCTCTCAGTTGGGAGATGACCCAGAGGGTAGGTTCCTCATAGTTCAAGTCGGTGTCGGTGATCAACTATTCACATTTGTAAACATTTACCTACCCAATTCCAATCAGTTGTCTCTACTCGAACAAATACTCACAAACCTGTCCGAAATTGCTCAGGGCACCATAAAATTAGATGGCAATTTCAATCTGATGCTTAACCCCTCTCTGGATGTTTCTAAGTATTTACGCGTAATAATATTCCCAGATCTAGTTCCTGGAGGCTTAATAAAATGCTCCTGGATACGCCTGGTATAGCAGAGAAGGTTGAACAAATGGAACACAAAGTCGCAGCCTACGCAGCTGACCTGCTTTTTTTGTCACCTCACTCGTTACCTCAATTCCCAATCTTTGGTTGGAGCCACATAGGTTTGCTGAATAATCTAACTACAAGATAAATTTGCAAAAGTCGGAGGCACTGAATATCACCATCCCTAGAACTACCCAAGAGGCCTTAACGCCCTCCTTTCCCTTTAAATGGCCAAACTTTTATATCTTATCTGGACGTCCAGATCCCGTTTAACCTGTCTCACACGGTTGACCTCAATTTTTTGCCTCGGCTGAACCAAAACAGGAGGGATCTCCAGAAATGGAAACAGCTAGCCTTTACTTGTTTCAAAGTGGTGCAACATACAAAACATGTAATGCCCAGACTGTTGTATGTTTTACAAGCCCTTCCCATACATATCCCAACCCAAATTTTGTGTAAGTTCCGAACCTATCAAATTCATCTGCCATTGGGGTTCTCCACGGATTGGGATGAAAGTAATAAGACTTACCAAAACTAAGGGTGGGATGTCGTTTCCAGATCCTCTAATATACCAACAGTCTGTTCATTTATCAAGGTTGCTGAACTGGTGAACAAATAGCGATGCCAAGCGATGTAAGTATAATTTCTAGTTGGGGCTTTTATAAACTGTACCATAAAATTGTCTTGTATTACATTCATAAATTTCCGCCCTTTTGCTGTACCTGTAGTGCCAGTACTGGCAGTCAATGTAGGGGTAGGTAAAATCTCCCATTTTTAAAACCATGCCAGCTTTTGCAGCATTTATTATCTGTGCTAATAGTTGATTCTCTAGTTCTACCTTAGCACTGGGGGGCCTATAGCAGACTCCAATAATTAACTGTGTATTAAGCATCCCCATATTCAACTCCACCCATAACTTCTCCACCCAATTTCTTATTTCACATTCACTTTCAGATCACCTCTCACATACAGACAGATACCAACACCTTTTCGTTTGACTCTGTCTTTACGAAAAAGAGTATAACCAGGAATATTGACAGCCCAGCAATGTGAAGAACAAAACAAGGATAGCAATACCAACTAAATCATAATGCTCTTTATTAATTGAAGCTTCCAACTCCCCTATTTTGTTTTCCAGACTTCTAGCATTGGTGAACAGGCTCTTTAAACCATTGCTACCTTTACCAGCACTGTTTGCCAAATCCTTTTGTTTTTTAGTACAATTAGTACTGTGCAATTCAATGTTTCTGTGTAACATGGGAAGCTGCTTACAATTATCTATCCCCCAAACTATCCCCAATCCACCCTTCACTAGTGTCTGACTCCTGACTAACCTTTCTGCCACCTTATTTAACTGTCCCACCCCCCTCTGTCCTAGTTTAAATATCCCTTCACCACTCACCTAAATCTTTCCCATAGCACAGCAGACCCCCTTTCATTTAGGTGCAAACCATCTCTGGCATACAGGTTGTACCCCAACGAAAAGTCAGCCCAGTATTCTGAGAGCCCAAACCATTCTCTTTTACACCAGGGCTTAACCCATGCATTTAGCTGTCTAAACTCCCTCTGCATTTGTTCTGCATGGCACAGACAATATTCCAGAGAATATAACCTTGGAGATCCTTGAAACCTAGTTCTTTAAACTGATTTTTAAGGGTCCTCCATCTTCCATATATCCTGTCATTGGTTTCAACATGAACCAAGACAGCTGGATCCTGCCCAGTCCCTCCCAGTAATTTGACCATTCTGTCCACCACATGCTGAACCCTGGCACCAGGGAGAAAGCATTTGGTTGAAGCAATCCCGACGACAAACTATTCTATCAGTCTTCTTAATCATAGAATCCCCTATGACAACCAATTGTCCTGCATTGCCTTCTCCACCCCTACTAGATGGGCTGATCTCCCGTCTTAGGGGTAGTAGTAACATCTAGGGTTCCCACCACTGGGTCTGCCACCTGCACATCTTCACATAGATTTACAAAATTTTTAGGGTGCTCAAACACAGAGCTGGCACTGCTTTTCTAGTAAGCCCCTACCACTCCCTCTAACTACAGTAACCCAGCTCCCTACATGTTCATCCCGAATAACCTCACCCTCCACATCTATGCCATTAACTTTGTGCTCAGTGAGAAGGAGACCCCTCACAATGTGATACAGTGATTTTAGTATTGCAATGTGCTTCTCTGGATTTCTAATTTGAAATTTCGGAAGGACGACTTGCTCACATCTGTCACAGCAGTATTCAACTAGGAGCTGTTGCTCCATTTGTGCATACATATGGCAGACTGTGCACTGAACAAAACCTTCTGCCTTGCTGCCACTCATTTTCCCAGTTACAATATATATTAATTAAGTTATAATGAGTTATAAAAGTTTATTCACAGTTTGTAGTTACTTTAAAGATTCAACTCCTTTTGATTTCAAACTCCTGTGTTTTCCAACTCCACTTATTCAAGCTACTTGTTTCACTAGCCAAGAGTGAGCAAAGTGTAGAAATTTTGCTGGCAGCTGGAAGCACCTCCAGCACCTTGAGTCCCCAACTGAGAAATTTCATGTCTAAAAGCCTGTAAAATATAATTTATAGACAATATTGTACTAGCTTTGTACTGGATAAGCCTATACCTGGCGGAAATCAGAGATGTAAAAAGGAAAATTCCAAATATCATTCCAAACATTGGTTTACATATACTTTGAACAATCTTGTGTTAGGTCATTTTGTCATAGTTTGCACAGTTATTATTATCTCAGATTATTGGACGCAGATGTTTCCATGATCACACTGGAGGGTAGGCATACATATCAGTTCTTGTGTATATCAGGAAACAGGAGAATGAGACAAGAGGATGCAGCTGGATGATAACATCATTAAAGATTTGCAGGTTTAGTCCTCTATGAGGCTGCTAAGAGATAAATAATTACGATGCGGCTGTTGTTTAGAATTTGGCATTAACCTCAAAACATGGTAATGATCAAAATGTTTTAAAAGGCAAATGCTACATCTTTAGAAACTGGCCAGCACTGTTTCCCTGCCATGGTGCCTGGCTCCATCCTATTGGTTGGATTACTATATCTTCAGCAATAGTTCGTTTTTTTCCTGTGCAGGGGGTCATTTCCTCTGTGTTCCCTGTTTTACCCCAGCAAAATACCTATTGTTATTTATTCTATAATAAAAACAACTGCATTTTCAACACATTAGCTTTTTTAAAATATTTATAATGTTTAATATTAATATTATTGTATTTTAAAATGTTTTTTATTATGCAAGAACACTGGGCAACTTTACAAATATCTGATATGCTTGCTATTTTTCTGTTGTATTCTGACTCATGCCAGTGGAAATATGACTTCATCTGTACTCAGCTTGTCTGGCTGTATACTGTAACTACAGACAAGGACCAAGAACAAAGAAAACATCACTTTTAACAGAGAACAGTAGGAAAATGGGCACAATTTTTTAGCTTGTCACTATAGTTACAAGACAAACTCTGTTCTTGCAAATATCTACCCAAACCTTACTGATATGTTTTACAAGTCTAGTTATATGTTTTATGTCATGCAGAGTTCTCTCTGTAAGGCCAGCTTTAGGAATTAAACTCCCACATAAATATTGCTGTATAAAAACTGTTATAACTTGAATATAGAGAGAGATTGGCAAGGAGTATTGTTTGCACATTTTGAATGGTAATCAGCCACACTTGACCTAAAAACCACTCCACTCATAAAAAGACTACAGGGGTTGGCTTTGAGTTTGTGAATGACTGCTCAGCTTTACAAAGGCCATAAAAAGGTCCATCTATCCTTGATTTGGGGTTGGGTAGGGCTCCACAGACCTGGACATTGCTTGATTCTAAGGAGAAATGTGAGGCCATTTACAGGTAGGAGGTAAACATTATGGCACTGAAGCCAATAATGATCGATAGATATAAAAACAAAAAATATATTTAGAAAGACTAAGGGTTCTATTTAAAAAAACAGGTAATTTGATATTCCCTCAAACATTTCCTGGTGGGAATCAGTTACTGCAATTGAAACCCCAGAACCTGAAAGATTCCCACGAGGGAATGTTAGATAATAAATGGAGAAGTTGAAAAAATTAATGGAGCCCTAGGTGATGTATATTTTTTTGGCTGGTACAGAAAGAGTTCTGGACATTCTCTAAATAGACAAGGCATATGTGAACCATTTATTAGACTACTGTAGAAAAAGCAAATAAAACCACAAATAACAGTTTTGTTCTAAAAGTTTAATATTCATATTTTCCTCTAAATAAAAGGAATTAAAAAAAAATTCTCAACATGGTTTTACCATGGGCTTGTGAGCAAATGTTGGAGCGAAAGGAATGGGAAAGCAAGGCAATAATTAAAGCAATCATGATTTTAATAATTGCTGTCAAACATCATTTTGTTAATATAGATGACATCCAAAAGTTACAGATCTAAATTTAATCCTGCTGATTAGAGATGACATTTACAGAAAATAAGTCATTTGGATTTCTCTTTTCGACTTTGAAATAATGTGTTTCTCGTGTTTATATTTACAATTTAAAAAGTATCCAACTTACATGGGTATCAATCAAATGAAATGTTACATGACTTTATTGTTAAAATGAAGGAACTAATCAAGTTGTTAAAACAAGAACCTTACACTAGTCATATCAGCTCCTGGTCAAATCAACAATCTCATCCAAGATTAAGGAAATCATGTTCAGGTCTTGGGGAACCCCTGCTAAAACCAAATTATTTAGGGGCATTGGGAAAAAGTATCTTGCTGTGGTGGAAAGAATGCTTCATTGTGTTGACTAGAATGACACATTTATATCATTAGTGTCATGCAGCTAGCCCTTCAGCATGGCTCCGGTCCTAGAAATATGCAGGCATCATTAACTATAAAGTCAATCAGCCACAGTTCCAAAAAAAAAACCCCTCTAGAAATCCCTAGAAACAACTGAAGGTACTATATGATTCCACGAAATCCTGGTTGAGAAAAGCTGGTTTGGACAATCATTGAGTACATGTGAATGCAAACCCTGAGCCATATACTGCCACAGAACTGAGAGTGATGCTAGAGTTGGCCTAAATAATGTTAATTTCATCATTAATTTGTGACACATACCACGTTGCAAAGGCAGATTTTTTCTTCAATCATTAGGGTTCTCATTTATGTATTTACTTATTTAAATGCCTATTTATTCACATACTTTTTTAAATAATTATATTGCAGTTAAATGATACTTTTAATACAGCAGGTAACCTAACATACACCAAACATTCTTGGGTGGTAAATTTACCTGGACTATATGCCTTTAATGACAGTGACTGGTTCTCAACCAGGGCCTGCTTGGTTAATCTCATTTACTACTGTACAACTTTACTACTTTACAAATATACTCCAAAGCATTTTATATGTTGCATATCAAGACAAGAGACTAATAATTTGACACTTCTGGTGCAGGAGAAGTTTCCATTAGGATGTATATATAGCCAAAGCATTTTTAGTTTTGCATAGAAAATGAAAGGCTTACACAACCTGCATTTCTCATGTATACCCTAGCATTATTTTATCTTATGTATCAATATTTGTGCTGTATGTACTGTTATTTTTATTTGTGCTGTGTATGTAATATGTTTTCAGTGTTGTGTGCTTTATGCCAGTGGTCTCCAACCTCCCGTGGACCACTAAAATTATCAGCTTGGGACCGCGCATGTGCGGGGGGTGGGATGTCACTCAAAGGGGGAGGAACTTCCCTATTGTGATGTTATGTACTGCAGACCACCGGTGGGCGACTGCTCCTTAGTCGTCAGCTCGCAGTACATGCTCAATGACCGTGTGGGTTGCTGCAAGGGCCCTCCCGCTGGCTGAGGGCTGTCCAGGGGCCCTCATGCTGCACACCCTGCGTCACAATATATCCGCCCTTGCTCTAAGAAATTCCTAGGTATTTCATTTAAGTCTGTGGAGATTGTGGACTGGGATTTGATGTCTGCAAATATAACTTGTGACAGCTTCTGGTTAAATGTACATTTCTCTCTTTTATTGAATTGTTTCCTTTTTATATTGATTTTTTCTTATATTATTTAATTAAAGAATGTTCTAAAAAAAACACATTGAAGAGGGGTGAATAATTCATCTATGTGTGTCTTCTCAGCCAGGAATTCACACAATAGAAATATTGCTTTAATATTATTAAATCCAGTTGTATTCATGCCACATGGAAGGTTTTTTTGCTGACCCCATTTTTTTAAACTGAGAAGACATAAAGCGTGATTGGGTCTGAAAGGACAAAGACATGACAGACAGAACAAGTTCCCTGTTACCAGGAATGGTTGGTATAGTAGTATTATCTAGCAGTGTATTATATGGCATTGTGTTTCCATAGCAACCGGGAGAAAGAGTTTTCTGTACATGTGAGCAACATGAAAAATGTTACAAATGTACAGCTGTAGTCATTCTTTATTAATGTCACTGCTTCCCCCCATCATTTTGTGTCTTGCTGCTTCTCTTAAGTAACAAACATGTCATTTTCTTTATTGTACCATAAAAATTTCCAGCCAGGCTCAATCTCACTCAATATCCCCTATGGCTCTTTAGCCTGATACGCTGCACCTTCATGTGTGAAAGTGATTTTGGAAAGCTGAATGTTGGATAATTTTTCTTTGAACATCTCAGTGGTTTGCATATCGATATCCCCCTTTAATAGTGTGTAGAAGCCTCTTGGGGATGTGGGATCAGCACATCTCTCATTTGCTTGACAACTCAAAGGCAACCAGAGACACACCTCCTCACAAAAGGAATATTGTTTCCATAGCAACCAGGGAAGAGGCCAATGAAGCAGCTTCTTTTATCTGTACACCCTGTGGTTTCAAAGTGGAAGAGAGAAGAGATGTTATATGAGACAAGTCAGGAGCAAAAGCAGCTGCTGCATGCTGCTAGGATATTTCTTATGGATTGGTATTGAAAAAAAAAGACAAGATGTGGTGTATATTGCAACAAAAATAATATTTAATATATATCCAGCAATTTAAGTAGCATTGACATTTAATGGAATTTTATATCGGGGTATCTTTTATTAACCACAATGTTTTTAGGAAAGTTGAAAATGTGTTAGTTGTCTTATTGCTCAAAAAACGGTAAGGAAAATTTGAAGTCAACCACTTCCTTGTTATGGCTGTTCTCAACCATTTGAGAAGTATTCGTCTTTCTGTATTGTTTGTACTTTAAAAATCAATAAAAATATTGAAATATAAAAAGGCTGTAAAGAGTCTTATTAAACCGTAACTATACCGTAACTACCTGCATGACACATGTCTGTTAACATACTATCAATGGACATTTAGCAAAGAAATAAATGGGTCACCTGCATACTACGAATAAATCATACCAAGAACTTTGCCAGCCAGCAATAAGACTGACCTTTTCACAACACAATCTTTTCACTTTATCACTTTAGTTTTTGGCTATTCCTTTCCTATACCAGCAAGCTAGAATATGTGATAGAAAGTTTTGCTATTAGTTAGTGGACTTGTCAAATCTTTATTAGAATATGCACAGTTATTTTGAGAAATATTTACTGGTGTTGTGAGCATCCTGTCTTTAAGTTGTTCTTCCCCCATCTACTCTAGAACATGCTAGGTTTTAGACAAACAGAGATGGTTCATTAAAGGACAGATGTTATCCTTTGACTTTAGGAACATGTGTCATCTCTATTAGTCCTTTAAATAGGGCAGCGTAAATGGCAAATTATATATTTGAAATGTTTCTATTTCATGAACAATTTTGTTTAATTTTATTAGAAGGTAAGAGTAATAAAAACGTGTGCGTATATAGTGCAAAAGATCCAGACCACGTTGTATGTACAGATAATACCTTCTAAGGGGAAGGAAAATCAAGAGGGGGGAGAGGGAGAGTCCATGTCACATAGTCTAGAGCAGCGGTCCCCACAGACCACTAAATTCATAATTTTAAATCCTGTGAACCATTACTATGAATTTTTTTAAAACGATAAATACAATTGTAAAATGATGATCTTCCTAATAGTGCCTGATGCGGACTGTGTAGCCTCTGATTCATTGATCAGCTCACGGTTAAGTGAAGTATTACTATTGTTACTATTATCATTAGTTCCATTATCTTTAGTAATACTAAAGAAATGTAAAATATTAGTTTGCTTTTTCTCACTCATTATGGGTTTATTTCATTCGAATCTAAGACCAAACAGGAAATGATAGTTATGAAACTATTTATTGCCATTAAGTATAACAGGTAAAGAAAATACACAGTTAACGTCACACTTACCTAACAGAACATCTGAGAAAAAAATAAGATAAAACAATCAGATGAGAATACGTATTCGCGGAGCGGGGTGACTGTTGTAATGGTGTAAACCATACAGAAGCATACGGCTCGGCAATGGTTGCCTCATACAACTAAAGACTACACTACAATACTAATATTAAGAAATGTAGAGAGGAAATTGAATACCTTAGACCAGAAGTCTTGCACTACTGGACATGATCAACACGTGTTGACACAGGGGTGACGTTCCTTGAAAAGCAAATTATATATTTGAAATGTTTCTATTTCATGAACAATTTTGTTTAATTTTATTAGAAGGTAAGAGTAATAAAAACGTGTGCGTATATAGTGCAAATGATCCAGACCACGTTGTATGTACAGATAATACCTTCTAAGGGGAAGGAAAATCAAGAGGGGGGAGAGGGAGAGTCCATGTCACATAGTCTAGAGCAGCGGTCCCCACAGACCACTAAATTCATAATTTTAAATCCTGTGAACCATTACTATGAATTTTTTTAAAACGATAAATACAATTGTAAAATGATGATCTTCCTAATAGTGCCTGATGCGGACTGTGTAGCCTCTGATTCATTGATCAGCTCACGGTTAAGTGAAGTATTACTATTGTTACTATTATCATTAGTTCCATTATCTTTAGTAATACTAAAGAAATGTAAAATATTAGTTTGCTTTTTCTCACTCATTATGGGTTTATTTCATTCGAATCTAAGACCAAACAGGAAATGATAGTTATGAAACTATTTATTGCCATTAAGTATAACAGATAAAGAAAATACAAAGTTAAGGTCACACTTACCTAACAGATCATCTGAGAAAAAAATAACATAAAACAATCAGATGAGAATACGTATTCGCGGAGCGGGGTGACTGTTGTAATGGTGTAAACAATACAGAAGCATACGGCTCGGCAATGGTTGCCTCATACAACTTAAGACTACACTACAATACTAATATTAAGAAATGTAGAGAGGAAATTGAATACCTTAGACCAGAAGTCTTGCACTACTGGACATGATCAACACGTGTTGACACAGGGGTGACTTTCCTTGAAAATATTGAGCAAGTCTGGCTATATATCTTGGTAACATAGTTTTGTAGATGAGTTCCACTAATCCTATCCAGCAATCCTGGATTGGATCTGGTCCAGGATTTAAACATTTGCCAACTTTTAGTAAATGGTTTTCAAGAAAACATTCAACGTTTGCTGGATCTTCCAGATTCACACATGATAGGGATCTTTAATAAATCAGGCCAATCTGACCAAAGCACTATCTGCATAGTGTTTTTGGTTTCCTTACATAAACATATTGTTAGGTAATTATCCCCAAAATTGGACTATGTTAAGGAGATATGACTATATATTTATATGACTACTATGAGAGATCACTATAATATGGGCATAAGGATGCGAGCTCCTTTTAGAGGCAGTTAGTGGTAGCAAAATGATGTGTAATATGATAAGGGTAATAAGAAATTATTAGAAGTTTGAATCCCTTACTGGTAACTGAGAGATTTCTTACTTGTACCGGAGAGATTTCACAACATTTCCTGACAATACACTTTTATTGCCCACTGCTAAATCTTCTGTCTGAGTATTTTTTAAAGAGCAATATATAGATAGTTTTAGAATTTGAAGATGTGCCTATTAGTGTCTACTTTATGATACAACCATGGTATTGTGATCAACACTTTTTGTGGTTATCACATTCAGTAGTGCTCAATGCTATGTTCAGTGCACACTGCAGCCAAAATGCAGGGCTGATGTATTGTACAGATGTAATTTAGGGTAATCAGCAAGATATATAAGATAAAGAGAGTATTATCAAGAAGATAAACTATACAACAGATTACTAAAAAGACAATAAAATCCAGCAGGGCTGCTTCCAAAAATTTGGTGGTACAGCCACTAATATACAGCTTATTGATAACACATTCCCTTTTGGAAATGCATGGATCATATTTTGTTCAGATTAAGGGCACTGAACTACTAATATTTAGTTAAGAAGGCTGTCCCTATACTGATTTTGCTGAAAAGAAGTAATTTTCCCTGGAAAGCTACTTCCTATTGCATTAGTTTGTTAATTGTCAGTGGCAAAGTACAAGGATGGCAGAAACTCTAAGAGATGGTCAAGCTATACTTTGAAATCTAACATTCCTTCTCTTTTGTGACAAAAAAGTGTGGATTTTCATATTACTTGTAGTAGGTTACCAGCATTAAGTTGTGCACCTTTTTTCTCTCCCAAGAGGAACTGGCCTTGTGTCAATCCCAGGTAGCAGTTGACAGGATACTAGGTAATAGTTACAGAGCTGGGAAGCATATAAACAATCTGTTCACATGCCAAGGTCTGGGCTGGTAGATTCAAGTTGTTGTTCTACTGGCAGGTCTAGAGTGGTGGCAGACAAACAGAAATCAGAGCTTTGAGTAGCCAAGGAGAGATTGTCTGGGTAAGGTACCATTAAACTGGCAATAATACGCTTGGGAACACATTTTTTGTTGAATTAAATCTTACACTTGTTTTTTACTAATTTTTGGGTGGTGGATCCAGACATGAACCCAGTTTTTGCTATCACATCCAGTTTTTTACGATACAGGGTACCCTCCATTTTTGTCAAAATGGCATACGAAGATACTTTTGGTATACGAAGATGAACATGTGCCTATTAGTGTCTACTTTATGTTGCAACCATGGTATTGTGGTCAAAACTTTCTGTGGTCATCACATTCAGTAGTGCTCAGAGCTATGGTCAGTGCACACTGGAGCCAAAGTGCAGGGCTAATGTATTGTGCACTGATGTATTTCAGGGTAATCAGCAAGAGATATCAGATAAAGAGACTACCATCCTTCCATGACCTTCAAATCCCGGTGGAATCGTTCAACTTGCTGATCACTGACTGCACCAAGGTTTTTCAGGAAGTTAGAAAGATGGCTATGCAGAAAATGCACCTTGATGCTCATATTGCAACCAAGCATTTTGTAGCTCTCCAAGAGTTTCTGGACAATTTCTGTGTAATTATTTGCTTGTGTGTTTCCAAGAAAGTTCTCGGCTTTGAATGATATCCAAGCATTCTTTTTAACTTCTGACATTGTCCTGATGAAATATTCATCTTTGATGAGCTGCCGAATCTGTGGACCATCAAACACACCGGCCTTTTTTCCAAATGACAGGCTAGGAAATGCCAAAATTAGGTACTTGAAACAGTCTCCTTCAGTTGGCAAACTTTTAATGAACTGCTTCATCAGACTCAGTTTCATGTGCAGAGGCGGGAATATAATATTCTTTCTATCAACAAGTGGCTCATGTAGAATGTTTGGATCACCTGGTTTTAGGGCAGATCTTGGAGGTCAATTCCTTTCACCATTAAACTGGCAATAATACGCTTGGGAACACATTTTTTGTTGAATTAAATCTTACACTTGTTTTTTACTAATTTTTGGGTGGTGGATCCAGAAATGAAGAGACTACCATCCTTCCATGACCTTCAAATCCCGGTGGAATTGTTCAACTTGCTGATCACTGACTGCACCAAGGTTTTTCAGGAAGTTAGAAAGATGGCCATGCAGAAAATGCACCTTGATGTTCATACTGCAACCAAGCATTTTGTAGCTCTCCAAGAGTTTCTGGACAATTTCTGTGTAATTATTTGCTTGTGTGTTTCTAAGAAAGTTCTCGGCTTTGAATGATATCCAAGCATTCTTTTCAACTTCTGACACTGTCCTGATGAAATGTTCATCTTTGATGAGCTGCCGAATCTGTGGACCATCATACACACCGGCGGGAATATAATATTCTTTCTATCAACAAGTGGCTCATGTAGAATGTTTGGATCACCTGGTTTTAGGGCAGATCTTGGAGGTCAATTCCTTTCGGCGGGAATATAATATTCTTTCTATCAACAAGTGGCTCATGTAGAATGTTTGGATCACCTGGTTTTAGGGCAGATCTTGGAGGTCAATTCCTTTCCACCCAAAGCCTCGCACAAGCTCTGCTGTCCCACATGCACAGATAACTGGGATACTTGGTGTATCCGCGTTGCTGACCAAGAAGGAAGCATACCATTTTAGGGTCAACACAGATTACCCAACTGTGTTGGTGATATTGCAACAACTCAATGACTCTCTTTATGTCTGCATATTCTTCACAAAGAGAAACTGAATGGTCAGTTGGGACTGACCCAAATATATTGCCATTGGGAAGGAGGACACACTTTAAACTGCGCTTTGAGCTATCGAGGAATATTCGCCAATCAGTTAAGTTATGGATTGGAATTCCCAATTCCTCCATTAAACCAGGTATGTTATGGCAATACACAAAGCCGCTCTCAGTTCTAAAATTCTGTTCGAAAGTACAATACCTTCCTTTCTTTTTCAAGTAAGTTTTTCTCACGCAGTCTTGATGCTAGGAGTTTTGAAGCCTTCTTTGATAGTCCCAAATCATGTGCCAAATCACTCAACTCATGCTGATCAAATAAATAAAGATGAGGAAAAAAGACAGGGTATTCAAAGTGCAGCAATATATTACAAATCAGTAGTAGATTGAACATGTACAATGTTACATTTCATAATTGTATACATGTAAATTCATCAAAGATTGTTTACCACTGGCCAAAATAGAGTGTGAAGTGTAGGAGGCTAGAAAATTGATTTCTTTGTGAATAGAAACAAGGTATGAAAAAAAGCTGAATGTCGTTACCCGATGCGTTTCATCTACACTGGCTTCCTCAGGAGACTTGTGGGAAGGGATCAGTACTGCAAGTGATTGATGAGAGAACATCAATTCTGATGCTTAGTCAGTCAGTGCTCCCTTGATGGGGGGAGGGGGTGCCTGATGGTGGTGCTGTTGTGTGGAAAGCAGCCTGCTTTCACAACAGCACCACCATTAGGCGCCCCGCCCCACTTGGAATTGATGTTCTTTCATTAATCACTTGCGGTACTGATTCCTTTTTGAACTCCTTGCACACGCTTTCAACTTTACTCTCTGATGTTCACAAGTCCCCTGAGGAAGCCAGTATAGGCGAAACGCATCAGCTAACAACATTCACCTTTTTTTCATACTTTGTTTCTATTCACAAAGAAATCAATTGTCTAGTCTCCTACACTTCCCACCCCAATTTGGCCAGCAGGCAATCTATGATGAATTTTACATGTATACAATTGTACATGTTCAATCTACTTTTGATTTGTAATATATTGCTGCACTTTGAATGCTGATATACAACTCATGCTGATCAAATCCCTTATGAACAGAGTCCTCTTCAATTTTAAACTCTTCATCATTGTTGTCACCTAGTTTATCACCATAATCATGTTCTTCAAGAGAGGGTAGTGTAACGAAAACCGGTACTGGGATTTCAACTAAATGGGCCACTGGGTGTATAGCCAATGGTAGACTACGATACTCTATGTTACATTTATTTTTCTTTTTATTTCCTGAAGTTTTCACTATACAAAAGTACCAGTCACTGAAATGATCTCATGGCTCTCGCCAACCCATAGGTATACCAAATGGCATCTTATCACGTGTTCCCTATGTCCCCATCCGTAAACCCTCGACACACTGTTTGCACACCTTATGAGGGGCCCAAGACTTATCTTGATCACCAAGTTTAATTTGAAATATGCCAGATACGCTTGCTCTACAAATGTGCTGATGTTCAACCTTTGACTGGGAATGGTGAAACTGCTACAGATATAACAAAATGAATCAGGGTTGTTTAGGCACTTACAATGAGAAACCTGAAGAAAAAAACCTGACGTGATAGAAGAAAACTAACTGCACTTTCAGAATCAGTATACCAATTTTAGTGTAAATAAGCCTAAAAATTGAATTGAAAATTGTTTCCCAGTGTATTGAGAGGTCAATAGTGGAACAGGTTCACAAAACTAAAAGTACAACTAAAGCCTCATGTATATATCTTGTAAGGCCTATCAAATGCCAAATCCAGTTACTATGTCATTCAGTGAACCCTATTTATTGTACAGCACAGTGATATATGTTGGAGCTATATAAATAATAATAAAATACAAATAATAATAAAAATTTTACTAATAACCTGACAGACTGTTATGCTCAGGCAAAACTTGCCTACTGATGTTTTCACACTGCAGTACCCAAAAAAAATCTAGTTGACTATAATCCACAAAAGTGTAATTGGTGTGGGAGTTGCATTTTACATCCATGACAACCCCATGAGAGTGCTCCCCATTCTAAAAGCAACACCAACAATAATTTCTTGATTTGTACAACATACATTATTAGCATTTTTCCCCCATGTTCTGTTTCATTTATTAGTTTTTTAAATAAAATGTTAAACAAAAGGCATAAATCCTTAAGCAAGTAGCAACCGGTCTTGGTGTTTGTACTCTCAAAAGGAGAAATGGTTAAACACATGTTTTTTGTCTTCCACACCAATAAAAAATATATTTGGTTCTTCTGTTAATTGTACAATAGATACAGAATTTACTTAGGGCGGAATGAAACTGAAAAAAAAAATCACACCTTCAAGTTCATGGATTTCCTTGATCAGGTCCCGTGTCGTCCTGAAATTCTCCTCCCTCCAGGTGTTGGGCAGCACCATCTTTAAGCTTCTTTTTTCTTCTTTTGGCTACCTCACTATATCAATAGTGGTCAAATATTTCACTATTCAATTCAACAGCTATTCGATCGAATAGGGCGTTATTGTTTGGGTGATCGAACGTCGAATTCGAACACCATTAAAGTCAATGTGGGGAAAATTTGGGTTTTTTTTCCGGACTGTGTAGCTGACAGCTCCGCTCCCCTGATTGCTCTTGCAGCCCTAGCGTAACTATAGTATGTGTTCTTGGATAAAGATTCTCTATCCAAGAACACAGGAGTCCCACGGTATCCCCGGGCACTGGAGGCTAAATGGGGGCACCTCTAGTGCTGTGTGATTGGCTGGCGAAAGGAAAATCCTGATGACACTTGAGCTGTCATTGTGGGATAACCTGTAAAAAAATAAAAGTTAGTCACACAAATCACACACATTTAATAATTTACTTTAACATTAAAGCCTATTTTTTTTAACACATTTTTTTACACACGAATTTGCTCCCATGTCAAATCCCATGTTTTTCAGTTTGGGGCTTTCCGAATTCGAACAGCCATATTCAGGTCGGATATAAGGACAACCCAAATTCGAACACCAACACTACCCAATATCAAGTAATGTACCCTGCTGTAAAGGGGAGAAAAGAGTACCAATCTAACTGCAGATGTGTGAGATCGGCATCTCTTTCCCCTTCAGTGTAGGAAAATGCCTCCTCTGCAAATGCCTGATCTTGGGCATGAGCAGAAAGAGCAGCCAGGAGCCTCCCAGAATGCGTGACATAGGTATCCCTGGAGGCTCAGCGCTCCCATTCATTCTTGATCACCACAGCAACAGAAAGAGGAGGTGCTTCACCCTTTTTTTTAAATTGTCCAATTAAAGGTTCACATAAAAACCATTTGACTTATCCATATTTGAAGCCCCTTAGGCTAATATGGATAACAACCAATTTGATTGTAACAATCATATAGCCTATATGCATGAGGTTGTTAGACATTAGGCTGATTGAAGTATCACAAACTACAAGTAAAAATGTTGTATTTCTAAACTAAAAGTTAGAAATGGTCAATGAAAAACTGGGCTTCCCAATAATTACAAATAGTTAGCAACTGTTTTTTGTATGTGTAGACATACATGCATGTTGTCTGGTTTTAAAAGGACCATTATATGTGAGATTTGGCTTGTTTGAAAGCCCTGTTACTGTTACTGCCAACCACACCCATCTAATGGAAAAACAGTTTACACATTTAATGTCAGATAATTATATATACTCGCTGGTTTACATGAAAAATATTATTTTTTAAGACCTTATTTCCCTTTAGTTTGTTCCAGGATGACTTTTGGAGCTTAGAGGTAAGAGATAGTTTCTGCCTTGTAAATTGCCTTTACATTTTCATTTGACTCCCAAGTAACTAGAGTTTAACATACACAGGACTGTAGTTCTTTACATGACCGTTATGGCAGACCTGTCTCTGTGATACTGGAGGAGGTAGGTGGATAACCTTCCATTTTTATAGACTGTGCATTTTAACAAAGGTCTGTGGTATCAGTGGTCTGGCAGAATAACAACCGTCAGACTTTAATCGATTTCTCACATCTAAACTCTCAGGGTCTAGAGGTGTCCTCAGATAGAGTAATGCCTTCTTAAAAGGGGGGTGAATGTAAATCTTTAATAGGTAAGCTTCCTCATGTAAGGAAGTTTGACACTGATTGTTTAGAGTAGTGTTTCAGTGTTTTTAACATGGGGGAACGTCAGGGTCTTTCAGGTCTTCAAGACTTCTTCAGGGAATCCCTGCTATAATTCCCATATCTCAAGCTCACAGTATATTAGCATGAAGGTCAGTAGGAAGAATGCCTCCTAAATTGATGGCCAGTGGGAAGATTGCCACCCTTACAGATAGTCAAAAAGATCATTGGTGTCAGTGGTAACTAACCTGAGAGATACAAATATCTCATTGCAACCTCTAGTTAATGAACACTGGGTTAGATGATTTCATAAATCAAGTTGTGATTCAATATCCTATATATATATTTTTTTTTTATTGGATGTAAAAAAAATGGGAATAAAGGATAACTTAAGGATATGATTGTTTTGAAATAACCAATTAGGCATGTATGACAACCTTAACAAAATAAATTGCCAAAATCCATCCTAGTTTGGCCATTCAAATACTAAAGCCAAATATTTTGTTGCTGTTTCTTAAAGACATGTAAGCAAGTATATATGAAATGGGCAAACAGATTTGTTAGTAATGTGATCTGATGGAAAGGAAGCAAAATGAAATCAGAGCAGGCAGTTAGCTGTCTGGTTGCTAGGTAACTGTGTCTCCTGTTTCCAGTTAAAACAGAGAGCATCTCTCTGTGCTTACCAAAAATTGTTATCTCTCCCCATAAAATGTGTATGTGCTGCAGGCTGATAATCAACTAACAAGATTTAACAACACACAAACCTCAAATGAAAATCCATACAACTAATCTGCATCCCAGCTAAAAACCAAAGAAAATCAATAAAAATCATAATGTAAACATGCACACGTCTAAAAACGATTGATTATAAAACCTTGGAATCAACCCAATGAACTGTTTCAACTCCACTTTTTAATGAGTCAAGTTTCATCCTTAATGAACATGTCTTTATTAATATTTTATTTAATATTTTTCCAGTTTATCATTGGAAGTAATCAAAAGGACAATCCCTATTTTCAAAAGCATGTTTGCTACAACACAATTATCAACATAGGTTGAATATGTTTCCTTTGATGGCAATACCAATGACATGAAGAAACAGTCAATAAATGCCCTTAAGTGCAATATAGTTTGGATTATACTAATAATTGGGGAAAGAAAAGAATCCATAATTGATAGGGTTGATGATAAATGGCCCCAATTATTTACCAATCAAGCCTTCAAAATGCAGGAAAAACAAGTTGTGAGCTAATATATTATGAAAAGTAAATGATGTTTTTGGTGAAAATATATGTTTGCAATTTTTAAATGTGGCAAAAGTTAAAAAAAAACATCATGGCGAATAGCAAATCATAACTTCCACCTTGAGGTCAGCTTTGTGAATATCTTTGGGTTGAAATTGGCATCTTGAAGAGCTAACATGGGATCATTGGTAAAATCATCTTCCCAGGTGAGATCCTTTACATTTGGGCTAATCTCCTTTGCTGGGGTCTTGTAGGATGCATAGCAGGGACAAATGTGATTGAACTTCTCCTTACTGGTAGTGTCATATTGGCAATCTGTTGGCAGATTAGGTGGTTGTAGCAATTAAAGGAAAAGCTTCTACATTTGCCAGTAGGAGAGGTAAAGTTCCATGCAAGTGGGGTCCTACTGTTACTAGGAGCACATATGCTAGGAATTTGAAGTTACATCAATCATGCAATCATTTCTGTGGTACATAAAGGTGACAAAAGGGAAGGTTTGCCGGGTTAGAAAATAGAAATGAAAGAGAAAAGTGGTAGTAATAGTGTATGTGCAAGATTGAGAATCCATCCATAGAAACTTGTGTGCCCTGCATGAAGCATTTAAAAATGCTTAGTATCTTTACTTACTTGATGTATTGCTTTTAGGTTTTTGAATAATATTAACACAGCTCAAAAAAAAAAATTTTACTTGCCACTGATTTTTTAATAAATATTTAGTGTATTTCAAATCTGCTGAATCCAGAAATGACATCAGTTTCATTGAATTGGCTCTAATTCTTGTGATTCAGGAATCAGAATAGACGATTTTACCAACAACAAATGTTAACACAGCATATTATTATCAATCTTTATTTACACTGAAGTTTGATGCAAAACTTGTAAAGAGTGTCTACGTCTGGAAAAATGGAATGAAAAGTTTGAAATTTGGTGTACCTATGGTATGGCAAGAGCCCAAAAATCATAATTGTTGTTTTGGTGCTGTGAATGTAAAGGGTTTCAATTGCTACAAAAAAAAACAAGTAGGAGTACCCTGATTTGGAATCAGGAAGACGATCTCTTCCGCATGGTACTGATGTTCCCATACCAGTGTTCAGTACACTCCCTGATATTCCTGTATCCTACATGGAGGATATACCGGGTTTGGAGTGTAATCCAGAACTTAGCAGTGGAAGTGAATATGAAGGAAGTGTTTAATCAAACCAGCAGTTCTCCCAAGAAGAGCTCAATGATTTAATATGTGACCTAAGTCTGTCAAAACAAGCATCTGAACTTTTAGCATCTAGGCTAAAAGAAAAGGTCTGAGACTGGAAGTTAAAATAACGGTTTATAGGACAAGAGAGGTGACACTCCTACCATATTTCAGTGAAGATGGAGACTTTGTGTACTGTTGTAACATCCCTGGACTACTAGCCCATATGGGAGTACCAGAATACCGAGCAGAAGACTGGCAGCTTTTCATAGACATTTCCACTCGAAGTTTGAAATCTGTTTTACTGCATATTGGTAACTGCTATGCATCAATTCCAATTGGTCACTCAACAAAACCTAAAGAAGATTATGAAAATATCAAAATGGTCTTACAAAAGCTTTGCTATCATGAGCACTAATGGTCCATATGTGTTGAAATAAAATGGAGAACTTCCTACTTGGAAAGCAAAGTGGATACACAAAGTACCCATGTTTCACCTGCTTGTGGGATAGTAGAGCAAAGCAGGATCACTGGAAAAAAGTGACATGGCCTCCAAGGGAAAACATGAAAAAAGGTGCAGTGAACATCATTAACGAGCTAATAGTTGACAAAGAAAAAATCATTCTCCCTCCATTACACATAAAGTTGGGATTAATGAAGCAATTTGTTAGAGCTCTGAACAAGGACTGTGATTGCTTCAAATACATTTGTGGATTCTTCCCAGGATTTATTTCTGAAAAATTAAAAGCAGGAATCTTTGATGGACCCCAGATTCGGAAACTTAAAAATGATTCAAATTTCACAAGTTACATGACTGATACTGAAGCTTCTGCCTGGCACAGCTATGTCATGGTTGTCAAGAACTTCTTGGGTAACCATAAACCCACAAAATTATGAAGAACTGGTACAAAACTTGCTCCTAAACTTTACAAATTTGGGTGCTACTATGAGCATAAAGGTACACTATCTCCATAGCCATTTGCAAAAATGCCCAGAAAACCTTGGCGATTTCAGTGAGGAACAAGGAGAGGTTCCATCAAGATATAAAGGCGATGGAAGAAAGGTATCAGGGCAGATGGGATAGACACATGATGAGAGACTACTGCTGGAGCTTCAACGTGATTGTCCTGATCATCAGAATTAAAGGAAATCATACAAATAGAGTTTTTCAATGACCTCTTTGTGATTAATTCTGTAAATATACTGAAAATAGAATATTTTGACATTAAGCATTTCAGAGATTCTCTGTAGTATTCTGTGCCTTCCATGCCTCAGATGTCGCTGAATGGCTGGTAACACTGGACTAGTGGTGGAGGGGGTGACATGTCATGGGTGTTTGGTTCTTTCATTATTTTACTTAGTTCAGAGGTGCTACCACTGTACTGTAATGTTATTGTATTTTGTTTACTGTATCCTGGGCAAACTTGGTTTGGTTTTAGTTTGTGTTTGTTAAGTGCATGAATGTTACCACATTTTTTTTCTCACAGCATTTTTAGTAATGCATAAGCTGTTCTGACTAACTATTTTGGATGTTTGTATGATATCATTCCAGCTTTGTAATTTTCTATGTAAAATTGGAAATTTAATAAAAATATTGAAAACAAAACCAATACCATATTTGTAATCTGTGCATCAAACATAACCTAAGATTACTTTTTTCTGTTTGGCAAGAAAATGTTTGTTGACCAGTGTTATTAATAATAGTTTTTTGAATACTTTGAAAATATGAATACTTTGAATATGTTTTGAAGGTCGGTTTTAAGCACTGTAGAGCTTTCTTAAAAACACAAAGTTTACCAGCACATCGCACTTGCATCACAAATAAAAAGTAGGGGTTTAGTCCTCATTTTTGAATAGTGGACGAAGACATGCACTATTGCGTGTTTGGTTATACTTGCAAAGGCCTGTTATAAGTAAGAAATAAGTAAATATTCATAGATGTTTAGATAAAAGCAGAAAATAGTCATGCTAATATTTAAGACACATTTCCCCAAACCAGCTACAATTGTGGCTTTGTTAACAGGAAATTTTGACATAACTTCTGACCCTACACTGTAATTCTGCAGTTACTGGTACTGCCTAAATTGACCCTGTGCCAAAATTTTTTTTTTAATCAGGAAATCTCTATGTTATGTTCACAGAAATACCACTTTTTGGGGATGCTGAGCTCCATATTACTAGTATCT
This sequence comes from Pyxicephalus adspersus, assembly GCF_032062135.1. Taxonomy (NCBI): domain Eukaryota; kingdom Metazoa; phylum Chordata; class Amphibia; order Anura; family Pyxicephalidae; genus Pyxicephalus; species Pyxicephalus adspersus. Next base: position 85,463,617 of record NC_092858.1, on the reverse strand, counting down.
GTACTTACATGATCTTGAAGATTTCCAGGTTTGCAATTAAAAAATGTAAAAACAAGATTGTTTTTACCCCTTTTCTTTTCCATTGTTTTGTTTGATTTTACATTTTTTTCAGTTAATCATGTGAACAGATCTTTTTCAAATTATGTGGACACATACAGGTTAATAGTTGTTAAGTTAAGTTAAACCAGGTCCACAAACAATATAAATAATGATACTTTTACCATAAAGGTAAAAAAAATAATAGGAATGATTTAAAAAAAAGCTGTAATCTCCTGTTTTTAGTTTTGTAATTTTCTCCTCCCTTCTATTCACACCACAGCTGTTTTTTATTAAAGTCTTTCATTTGGTTCTATTGATTAAAGTGGATAATTAGGAAGAGGCTGATAATATAACAATGGAATCCTCCCCAGTGTGCAAGACTGATACAAAAAGGCTCCCCTGGCTTGCTGACCATACAAAAGGAGCCTGGTAAGTGTGTAATTATTTACATGGAGCATTCACAGCATCTGTGACAAGCCACTTGAGAAGGCCTAGACTCTGCATGATCTTAGCTATTATTAATGTCTCCTGCTATGACTACCTCTCATCAGCAGTGATCTCCTACTGGAGTATATCTAAAGATAACAAATTGCTACATATTTTAATAATGGCCATTGGTTGTTTATATACAGGGTGCAACCTTTATTGTTTGTGTCTTCATGACACATTCAGAGAAAGACGTAGACGTCAATCCATTGTCCATTGATGTTTAGACAAATTTTATACGAAGTATAAAATACTTTTTTTTTTAACAATCAGCTGTTAACCGCTGGTCAGGTTACCAGAACAGTAAATGTCAAAGAAGTGGCGAATAGTGGTTGTCAGGAATCCCTGGAAGCTTCATAATCCATGCCATGTCTCCAGTGTAGAATCCCTTGCAGCAGAATAAACAGTGCCATGTTCTCCAGTGTCACCAGATCTTCTGGAGGGACCCATTGGCAGCATTTCCAAGTTTAGGACGTTACAGATGTAAACTTACTGCAAAATAAAGCAATGAAATGACCTAAGGCTTCTGGTTTTACTCCCCAGACCCAGGCCAGAGAAGAGGCCTGTAAAGTTCCATACAGACATCCAAAGGACTTTACAGAATGGCTGCTGAAAACAATCTTTAATAATTGTTTCCAGTGACGGATAAACAAATGAGCACTGTACACATAGTTCTCTTGTGTTCTGTGGAGAGGGAGAAGATGATTGCGCAGCAACCTGCTGTGCTGTCTTCATCATCATTCCTGCCATAATAATAATATTACTATTATTAATAAACAGGATTTATATAGCGCCAACATATTATGCAGCGCTGTTTATTAAATAGGGATTAATAAATTACATCAGAGAACCAATTTACACGTCAGATTTTTCACCTGAGACAAACACAACTGTTATCTGATAAGTGTACACAGCTCAACTAGAGCCGATAAGAAAAATAAAATCTCCTGTCCTATCAGATGAGGCTGTGTTGTGTGGCAAAGCAACGTAAATTTCAGTACTGGATAGACAGAAAAAAATGGCAAGTAAAGTAAAACCGTTCCCTGACATGCATTTTATCTGTGTTTCTGAAGTTTACCTGTAATAAACAGGTATGTGGTCACATTTTAATACATAAATTCACACTGACTGTTGTTCCACTTTAACTTATCGATAAAGCATATTTATTCATTTTAAAATATAAAATAGAAAAGAGTGTAGAAAGGTAAAAACTCTTAAAAAAAAAAAAAAAATCCAGACCTGGCTAAAATCTCCCAAAGGCAAATTTACATAAAATGAATCAATTCTGATGAGACCAAGGTTGAAATATTTGAACACAATTCCAAAAGATACATTTGGCGCAAAAACAACACTTTGTATTGTCAAAAGAACACCATTCCTACAGTGAAGCATAATGGTGGCAGTCTCATGCTTTGGGGTTGCTTTTTTGGGGTAGTGTGAACAGTGTCAAATACCATTCACTTGTTGCCCCAAAACTTTCAGGTGTTTGCTGAAGGTGAAAAGGAGTTTCCCCATTTAACACAATAATGACACACATAAATCAACAAAAAAAATGAAATGGAATGGCCCAGCCAAAGCCCTAAATCCAAAGAAAATCCGTGGGGTGACTTGAAGAGGGCTGTGCACAAGAAATTTCCTCACAATATGACAGACTTGGGAGTTCTTTTGCAAGGAAGAAATGGCTAATGTTACCAAATCAAGATGTGCCATGGCGATAGACCTAAGAACACTGAATGCTGTCAATAATTCAAAAGGTGCTTCAAAAAAGTATTAGTTTAAGAAAGTGCACACTTCTGCAACCAGTTTTTTATTTTTTATATTTTTACCCTAGCAGATTTGTTTGTTTTTCAATTAAATTGTACATGTTGTAGGTCACGTTAATGATAGGAAAAGTTTTAAAATTATTTAATGTGGTCTAATTTTTTTACATCACAGAACCCTGGCTTTTGTACAGGGATGTGTACACTTTTATATCCACTGTAGATTTGATGATTCCAGGCATGGTCTGTGTGGTAGCTTTGTTTTCACTGACCTCCTCTAGTAGCAACATCAATAGCTCTTACAATTTCAAGTTCCAGGTGTACTCTTCAGATGGAGAACATGATAAACTACTTAATTTGCACCCTGCACTAGAGATTAATTCGTTTATTTTGGATTATCTATTATTAAAACTTATTATATATTTGATTTAAAAAAATTACCTAATTTCTGCATTCTAGTTACAAATGTTTGAGAGATAAAGATTATTTTATTACATTTTTAAATTTAAAATCTGGACTGAACAAAAAGTGGTATTTTTTGAACAACAGAAACCGCTAAAATGTCATTTTGGATAGACTGGGGTGACCACTGTCAGCCAATAAGGACAACGGTGGGTGGGATTTCTCCTCCCTATGGGAAGATTTACTTTCATCTAAAGCGGACCTAAACTCAGACTTTTTACTTTACAAAAAAGGGTAGACAACCCTTTTAAAGTATTTTTTTTTTAAAGTGCACCCCCCCCCTTCTGTCTTGATTGTCAGTAGCACAGAGCCTCCCGGGATACCTGCACGTCATGCATCCCGAGAGGCTCTTGGTTGCTCCTTCTGTGCATGCCCTAATCTCTAGCATGTGCAGTAGGATCCCTTTGATCATTGGAAAAAAATTGGTGATCTCACGCATGCGCAGTGAAATCGGCAATGTTTTTTCCCAATTTACGTCAACCCGGAAGAATAGAGAAGAAGACGTAGGTGCCTGGTGCTTCCTCTGTGCCTAAGACTGATACTGGGACAACGCGGGACTTAATGGAAGAAACCTCCCGGCGGATAGACTGATTTGCGGGATTAAAGGTAAGTGTGATTTTTTTTTTTTATTTTGTGTGTAGTTCAACTTTAAATTTTATCAATCCATCTTATACAAAAATTTTAACAATGAACAATCTGGTTGAAGTTTAACTTCTTTTGTAAATGTGTCCCTACTGATATGCCATCAAGATTCTGTCACTCACCACTGTTAGGACCACATTCTAAAAAAATCATTTAGGAGTCACAACGTTTCTTACCTGATGTAAATTTTCATAGATACTGTAATTATATGCTACAGCAGATTAGCACAGGATCCAAAAAAAATGTAGATCCTATGTCATCAGTTTTAAAATACTTTATTACAGGTGAACTAAAAAAGCAGTTATAAAAATATTTGAATAACTTTGTTTTAAATACGCAGAATTACTGAATGTGATATGTGACAGGACGGGCAAATCTTAAGGCATGAACAGAAATGCAAAATGTTTGCATAAATAAAAAAACATACTGACCAAGACTCCAGGGGTGGGTCCTTGATGACAGATATATTTCCTTTGGCTTTAGGACTTGGACCTTATGAGAACAGGATGCCTACTGCATAGAGTCCTTCCTTTGCACTTTTATGATAATGTATTTTTGGAAGTGGCTACTGAGCAAGTGTTATCTGTGGCTATTGTTATCTGATGGTACTAATGAGAGTCACTGTCAAGAGTCTAATTTGATTTATTTGTAAAAGTGTAGATTTTAGTCTGTAACAGTTGAAATATTTTTGTGATTGTCTTAACAAACTTTTAATACCTATAAACTGGGCAAAATTCTTCCAACAGACAATGTAAAGTGTGTTTATATATATATATCAAGTAAATCACTCATGTTTTTCTGCTATAGTGCCCCCCACGCTCCTATTTTTCCACTAAGCCCTGCCCAAGTCATATACCTGTATGTACAACAACTCAGACTTTGCCTAAGGTAGTTTTACAGAAGTCAATAAGAATGATTTCAGATCCAATCGTGTAACCTTCTTTGGGTTCAGGATCTTTAGTTATGTTGACTTGCTAAGCTGGCAGGAAACTCACACGCATGTGCACAGCAGCTCATTTTTTTCCCCAACAGCCATGTACGCCTGCAGTCATACACTGAGCTGAGCATGTGCAGCTTAGTGGACATTATAAAGAAGATTTCAAACAGGCAGATAAGCCTGTTTTATTAGCGAAGAGACATTGCTTGTCCCTTCTGCAATTAAAAACCTGCCCACTCACAATTTTTCAATTTTTACATTAGTTCTGCTTTAAGTCCCCTCTATCAGACTCTTTTTGATTTATATTGTAGTGTTGCTGTGGGTACTTTACCTGCTGTCAGCATAATGATTCTCTTCCATGTATAAATAACACATCAGTTATCCTGATTAAATTCAGGGCTTATTTAAAGTAATGAATTTTGCAGTAAAGGTAACCTATCATTTTACAGTTAATAGAAATTGTTTCCACAGGCAAAATTGGATTAATCACCTGCTTTTCTGCTTTGAAATAAATATGTTTTATGTTAGAATGAAACTGATATAGAAAAAGATGCAGCCAAAAAACACTGTGGATTACATAGATTATAGATTCATTGCTCTTTTACTGTCATTGAAAAGTGGCTGCATGAACTGTAAATGACAGTGTGGTTATTGTCTGCCAATTGCTATTTCTTCTATTGCAATTAAATAATATTAGAGCAACTCCACCTACAATTCATGTATTTGAAGACATAGTGTTAAAGGGGACATACTATTATTTTAGGATTTGTCTTGTCAGTAAGGCTTTGTTTAAATTGTTATTTGAATATTCAGTCTTTGAAGACAAAAGTACTAGCTATAGGTACACTGCACGTTTAACTGGGAAAATTGCAGTTTAAATTAGGTTGGTTTAAACTATAATCCCCAGTGGTTTTAGGAGAAACTATATTGTGCTTCTGTGTTGTGCATGAGTCTGTTGTTTGCCGTCTACTCTTTGTCTCCCAGACTGCTGTGCACATATTCACCAGACAGTGTCTGCTCAGGTCTAAGCCTGCATGCTTATGCTGCATGCCAAATACATCTCCCTCAAGTAACTAAGTCTTCATGTTACCATCTTTCCATTTTCTCTAAATAAAACCCCTTTGGCATCAATAGTTAGATTTATATCTTTCTTTTTTGAGATTCATTCATATAACCCTGTTTTATTTATTCTTGAATAGATGGATAGATAGAGGTAATCAAAACTAACATCAATACCTAAAGGCTGCAGCCATTCGAACATTAGCACCTTTAACCCTTCATCTTTTTTGGTACAGTATGGTGAAAGAAAAGCCAAAGATACAATGCAGCTTCAGTTATGTTAGAGAACAATAGAGTTCTATGGGTTTTGCTTACACACTTCTGTTGGCTGAAATATAATAATATGACTTTCCTGTAAAACTTTTTAGGATCTCAGCTGCTGTGAACACACATATGCATGCAGATTGTTTGTGTCAGTCACCCATCTGGCCCGTCGTTAAAGCTACACTGGGAAAACAGAAAAAAACATGTTGTGAGAAAATCATGAACAAAAAAAAAGCCATACCACCAGGTTTTTGGCAGACTCACCTAGACAAGGTGTCGCCAGTAGGTCTTCTTGTGGGATCCTAGGAATGTTGAAGATCCCCAAGAGAACATGCTTCTGTACAAAGCAATAGTGTATTCTTGTGAGAATGAGGATCCTGAGCTTTTCCAAGATCTCTCTGTAAAGCCCAGTGAGTTCAGTGTCAGGAGACGTCCAGAAATCGAATTAGGGGGTGTATTTTTATTGCATTTTCTTATAACGTGTTTTTTGTTTTTATGTGGTTAAGGTTTTGTAAATGGGAGGTAGGCACAACCATATATTTTGGGCTTTCACCTTAGCACAAGGTCTGGGGTGATCAGTTTGTAGTACTTTCTTCTTAGCTTTCTCTGTTCATTGTAAAGCAATTTCAACATATGCCTACATAACTGTTCCCCCCTTGTACACCCTTAGGGGAGTGGGAGACAACATTCTATCTGCCCTTAATTTTCCTTTTTTGAGCAGTTTCTTGCCCTAGGTTTTGGTGCTCGGTCCTGGTCCTCGGTCCACCTCTCACTGCAATGCACACTATTTGGCACTGTTTGCAGCTAGGTTCAACCATCGCCCTAACCTTGAAAATGAAATTACAGGACAACTAGTATTCCCCAACCAAACAATTATACCTACCCCAAACTTTTATTCTGCATGTAACTGTAAAGCACAAGGCACTTCCTTAGCCACAGATAAGTGCAGAACTCATCAAACAAGCCAACCAAGCACCAAGCCACTTACCCGTGCACTTGTAACAGATAGCGGCCAATGGGAGCACCACTTATTGCCACCCCAATTCATTCTCTATATGCTGCCATGGGTAAATGCTTCATGTAGCATCTTCCCTGAGACAGTGGTTTGCTTGCATGAAGAAATGAAAACCGCACTGCAATCTCACTGCCAGTCTAAACGTAGCCTAACAAAAAGCAGAGCCGTGTTGTTATTGTGAACAGTGGGGGACACTGATTTACATTAGCCTGTCAGAATAGTGCTCAACTGCTCAAAAAACAGGGGGGCATTGACAGTTGTTAATTTGAGTTGAATTTATTGTTCCAGGACTGTATCTGAAAATGTTTTAGCAAAATAAAAAGAGCAATATATTTATTAAATTATGCATTTTACACTTGCTTTCTTTGTTTTTGCAGTGAGGAGCAAACTATGAACATTTAGTGAAAGCAGTATTAATGGTGTGAAACTTTTTGGGGCAGTAGCAAAAACCGTGCTGAGCCTGGCAAAATGTAATACATTCAAAGAATGCATTTACCTTCCCTTTCAATACATATTAAAAAGTAACACTCCAAATGATATTTCACATGATGTCACTGGATGTATAGCATAGCACACTCCCAAACAAACTCAAAATCATTTAGTTTTAATAAAGCTGTAGCCAGAAACAATTAAATCCAACCAAGAGTACCGAGCCATGCTGTACATTTAGGTGTCTGCAGAGGTTAGGTCAATAAACATAGTATTACCACATGTTCAATAATTAGATGTTAAATACAGTTATAATAGATCAATGCAGCATCCATGTAACAAATATGGTAGATATAATCAGTATTACTGTGTGTAGACCACCTCCAATTCACTCAAGGTATGCTATTCCTCTGCTATGTTTCTCTGTTTATCCAAGAGTCTTTCTACATTGCTTTCCCTACTCCTATCCAATTTATCTAATCCTCTACCCAAACACTAGGACTGCAGTCTGTGATTATTTGTAATCAATTTAAAGGGCACCCTTCCCAGCGTCCATGTATAGTTGATTACTCTAAACATAAAATGACTTACTATATCTTCATTTACCTACCCAGCTTCTTCTAGCACAACTTCCAAATTTTTATAACCCCTCTTGCCACCACAATTTAGGCAAATTTTTGTGTAAAAATTTTAAATATAATCTTTATGACACACATTGCAAAACTGAAACAACTGCACCAACTGAATGTGTCAAGATATGTACAGATATAAAATTTACCTTTAAATATGCTGCAGACATGGAACTATATAGATAATCATCACAGCACATAGAACTGTTCACATAGAATGTTAACTAAATACAAATGATTACCTTTGCAAAGGCACAGTCTGCATCATAATTCAGGAAACTCTATTAAAACAAGTGCACACAGATCATCTAAGATCCTTTAGTATATTCATTGTCTGTTCAAACACATCAAAGAATTGTCATACACTGCAAAAATGGACCAATAGAAGGATGTTGTGCATCAATGGAGCTGTGTCTGTATGTGCACAATGCAATAGGTTTACTTGCATCCTCTAATAGAAAAGACTGCAGTCCTGTGAATAATGCTGCTGACATAAGGAAGCGGCTTTACCAATCCTTGGTGCTGGTGTGGATGGAATGATTATGTCACAACTACTGCTGTTGCTATGGAAAAAAAGGATGTTGAGGTCTCCAGCGCATGTCCTTGGAATGCAAAACCAGCTGTGAATGTAGATAACTATTTGTATGCCAGTTTTGGAGCAGGCTTTCCCAGACCGTGTTACATGTTCTTACTTGGGTGCAAAAATAAAAGTAGTTTGCAGCAGATATAAAGAACAAAAGCAGAGGGAAAGTGTAAGAAAGAGGGACAGCGCTTGCATATGCAATTGGCCCCTGGTACTACTTTAGAATATTGGTGTGGCAAATATGATAATGGGTGATATCAGAAGGGAGCATGTAATGTTGAACTGACCTCTATGTTTTACTGCAGAAGCAACAAATTATTTATTTTCAGAAAGCCTTGTAAGGAAATCTGCTGTTGGTAGCACCCAATCAGCTTTATAACCAGCCACATAAGTAATATATATCAGACACTGCAGTTCTGAGTACCAATTGCAGCACAGGAATACGTCCTGCCCTTTTGTTGCTTCCCATATGTTAAAATAAAATCTGGTGGTTATTGCTCCAAAGGATCATGGGGCATATATAGATATACACAATAGATTAAAAATATAGTACACAGGATTGAAACTTAAAATAGAAGTAGATTAAACCATTGGTTAAACAATGGTTTGAACATTAATCCAAAATTATGCGCAGGAAACCCAGTTACACATGGTGCCATATACTGAGTACCTAAAACACACACTAAAAGTATAAACCAATAGGTTATTGTCACTCTTGGAGACACTATGAATTGCTCCGTGGTGGTATGAGCCTTAAGAAGGCCAAGGCATAGAATATAAGTAACAGCCTGGTCTTCTCCTGAGCTTCTAGAGATGAGAATGTTGCAGACTTTTACCAGGTTGCGGCCCTTGGGCAAACCATGGTGGGCAGAACAATGTGACGTACCAAATCAGCGGGCAAGAGAGTAGTCAATTATGAACGGGTCGAGGCAGGCTGAGAACAGGCAAGGTCAGAAACAAGGCCAGGCAAAATTGACAGACACAGGGGTCACTGAAGACAGGGAAACAAGGGAGACACTGGGGACACTGAAACAGCAAGACAAGGACTGCACAAGGGAATAGCCTAGGGAAAACCAGACTGAACAACAAGGGGTTAGGACAGGAGCGGGACTGAGAAACACACAATAAGGCAGAAGCTGAGCAGGAACCTGTTCAGCAGAGCTAGGTGGCTAAGATGTAGACTGGAGAAATGGTGCTCAAACATTCAGCTAAATAGTCAGGGTCTATCAAGAGGCAATCCCGATTGATTGGTGGAATGGGCAATGCAGAGTAAACTTGGGTGAGCAGGCACACTCGGGGCCTGAACTTCCCACATACATAGCGCTACAAAGTGCTCCTAATCATCATGGTCTAACTGACCCTTAGCAGTGGGATTATTAGTGATGGTGTTACTATTCCGTACCTGGAGGAGGAAATAGGTCTTTATTTTGGCAGCCATCATCAGTGTAGTGTATGAAAAAGTAAATAGACCCTATCAAGTAGCTTAAAAAAAAAAAAAGGCAAGTTTTCTACAAGAATACAATTCTTATACATACCACTTCAGCAGTGTGCTACTCCCCTCTGCTTCAATTTCTTTGGTGTTTGACAATTCTAGGAGTATATTTTCACAAACTGACCAGGTTTTGAATATTTATTGTGCATGTTACAGTACCATAAAGATTCAAACTTCTTTCCTTCGGATATGTCAATCCTGAATTTTGAGAGTTTTATGGATGTAACTTCCATAATAAAACATAAAACATGTTTGTAAGTATTGTAAGGCTAAGTTCAGCTTTTATTTACCACTTTAAATTGGATGTACTATGCCCTAATAGAAAATGATACAGATGTTAGGACCCACTAAGACTGTGCCAAAATAAATATGCAAGGATATAAATCAAGTGTATTTACAAAGATCCATGAACTTGTCCGTAAATAAACCCCAGTATTCCTAATGCAGTACAAAGCCATGTACAGTTTGTTAAAATCCTTTGAAAAAGACATTGACACAAATAAGCTTACACTAACTTCTACCATGACAAGCTTTGTACATGACCAATTAAATTTTACAATAAAAAGTACAATATACAGTTAAAATCAATTAAGGTTTGTTTGGCATCACTCGCTGATATGCTGCATGGGTACTCTGTCTACATAAAATGCTGTACTTTAGCTGTATTATTAGTCACAAAAGCTATTGTATGATACAAGGAAAGAAGACCCTAGATTATGTCTTGTTATGTGATAACAGCCAGAAAACATTATTGGCGGTAACATGCTGGCTTGCTATTGGTGTGTTATTGGTCTCGGTAGACAAGAAAAAAATCTTATACTATTGTCTGCTAAGGATCAACCACTGCACAAGTGGTGCATTAATAGGTGACTGCAGATATTTTTAATGAATTGCCTTTTGTCAGAAAAATAGAGGTCACCGTTGTAGTCATGCAGAATGCTCTGCCAATTTAGTGTTCTCCCCAGAATTTTTTTTTTCAGTTGGCTTGGGGGAAGCTGTAACAAGATGGTCAATAATGGGCAGGGCAGAACATATTTAGTGCTCCAAATTGTTGGTGTCACAGGTGTGAAGTAAACTCTATAACTGTGCCAGCCCCCTATATTTTGTTTCAACTTTTCAATAATTGCTTCCTTAGTATGTTCCATTTTCCAACTGTATAGTGACCCGACTTTCAAGTGTCCTATGTTTGGTAAAGATTGTAATCACTCGTGTATTAGTGGAATGAATGAAGCATAATTTACGTCTAGTTCACATTTACTGTAAAAATAAAATACAGTATTTACCACTTGTGAGCCTTTACTGGCAACCACTTCAGGCTTTGGAAGTGGCTGCTAAAGCCTAATAAAACTGTGCAAACTGAGTCTTATTCAGCAAACCTTCATTCTGATGCACCAGGGCTCACTTGTGGACAAGGCCAGGTTCAGACCTACCTTGGGATTAAGCGATCCACATGGCACTTTCCAGCGCCTCGGTCATTTGCACCACAGTGGGGATTCCTAAAAGAACCAGTGACTGCGCATTTGACAGCTGTGAACAGTACTTGTACCGCTTACTGCCACCCCTATTCATTGTTAATGGGGTTGCCGCCAGGAGGGACTACATGTAGCATCTTCCCTGAGGCTGTGGTTCACTGGCATAAGGAAGCAGTAACTGCAATTCAACCACATGGTCAGTCTGAACATAGCCTAAATGTTATTGATGTAAACTTTAGCAAACTTTTAGTGGCCACTTTACCTTGTCAGTTCTTCTCCTGGAAGTTTAGGAAAAGAAAAGATTAAATGTATAAAATTTCCCTAACCTCTGAGCAGAGCTGGCAGGTGGCCCATACTCATTGAAAGTTCGCTCCACATGAAGCCTGACCTGAGCAGTTGTCTGATGACAGCTAATGGGGCAACAACTGAAAAGTGCTGGCAATCCCGTCTGGGGAAAAAATGGCTGTAGAGACAGACATTGCAGTCATTGTCACATGGGAGGTCAATGGGAAGCCAAAGTTAAGCAAACCCCTGGCAGCCTCCTGGAGCAGTGTTTCTCAACTTTGAAATAAATTTCAGGTCCTCATAACAAAATATATATATATATATATATTTTATTATTTTTTTTTTTATTAAAAATTATGGTTGATTGGGTACTTTTTTGCAACATACAAGTGAATAATATATGGTAGTGCACATTTTATAGACTGCAATGCAATCTTTATAAACAAACCTAGTAGTTTAATTTAATTTTTTCGATTTCTATATTTTTTAAACATAATCGGTTCAGGTAACAGATCTGCCTGGAGTCAATTGTGTAGTAATCTCTAGTAAATTGTGCTGGGGTTTGATTTTAATGATTAAAATTGAAAAAAAAATTATTAAAAAATATCACTGTAAATTCTGCATCTGGACTGGTCTTGGGGCTTCTATTTATGAGTGATTCACTGGTGGCATTTTCCGTGAGGATTCCTCCTTTCAATGGCATTTACTGGGCAAAACTTGTTATGTTGCATCTTAGTAGAACACATCCTATTTGTAAAGTAACAGCTACAATATTTAACATTCTTTGGAATATTTTTGCAAATATGAGGAATCTGCTCATTTATTTGCTGACAATTGCTTTCCATGGTGCTGAAACTATTAATGCACAGTATCAGCATTAGGACAGGTAATGTAATTTTTTTTTTAATGAAAAATAGATATTCACCAGTATAAAAAACAAAAACAAGCAGGTTCTCACCCACCTGAGCCTGGTATACTTGAGGCTAATATGTACCTGTAAACATTACTTTCTATAATGCAGTGTCAAACATAAGTCAGACACACAGTTTGGCAATGTCAACTACTCATTAGCAAGCATCTCCAGAAAACCCAAACGCCTAAAAACAAAAACCAACATACCCTTAATTTAAAAATGTACCCTTAATAAAAAAAAAAAATATGACAATTTGTTGTTGATGTACCACCATGTAATGGGAAGGCTTCTTGAACCCCTTCTTGTCCAGATGTATTTTTTCCTAGATACAAAGACCGACCAATCCACATACTCTACTAGAGTAGAGGGCTGAGCCCTAAGCAACACATTTCCCCTAATATTGCAGATCACAAAAATAAACCCCATCATTAGCATCAATGTGATCAAAAATAGGCTCCATTAATGGTATCTTCTGGAGCCAAAACAAGCCCTACCAATCATGCCTATGAAAGGAAAAAAATCTCAATCAATACTGTCAGATGATGATACCTTGATAAAGTTAATTGGAGTAAAATGGGTCTCGTTGTTTGAACAAAATAAATAATTTCTGAGATGTGATTATAGCACATACCCTAGCTTTACCAACAGGTTTATGGTCCTTTCCTAGGTCCCCTCCTTAAGGCATTCATTGATTTGGCCTTTAAGGGTGCACACTATAGTATGCTTGCAAATTGCCAGTACACATTCCAAGGCAATTGCTAGGTAATTTTTAATGCCTACATTTAATGTCTGCCTTTGCATGAAGTTTTAGCCAATTAGGGACACAACCACTTTTTCTGCTTTAACCTCAACCAAAGTGTGAAAGGATAAGTCTTCAAAATGATTTGAGCTTTTATCACCCTATCATGTCCCATTCAAGCGAGAAGTATGTTTTGCCAATTCCTTAACAGGAGACATCCACTGAGACGGGGGCCTACATAAGCAGGATGCATGCCCCCTTATGGTCACCAGGCACCTCTGCAGCCCTGCCTTTCCTGAACAGTTTACCCCGCATTTTGCTTTGAATTAGCAATATAAACACTACAGAAAATGGTTCTGTTTCAGTTAAATGTTTTTGCAATTCAGGTTAAAACCCTCAAACATTTTGCTTTTAATTTTATTTTTGTTGTTACTTAAGAAGAATGATGTGTGTACGATCTACTTTGTTATAGGAATACAATACAGATAGCTACAAATATGCATGCATACGCACATGCTAACTTGTCTGTATGCAATAGTGATATACTAAAAAGATGCTTAATATACATTGTCGCTGATCTACCAGACCTTCTGACAGTAAGCAATTGCAGAAAAATTGGTTCTTGATATTGGCAGTCTCTCCCTCATAAAGAAGCTTTAGTGTTTTGTATATTCTTCATTTTAGATTTCGGTGCAAGCCTTTTATTTCAGAAGTTTGTAACCATCCCCACTAAGTTAGCCATTTTTACCTTACACCATCAGTTTCTAGGGGGAAGCATTTCTGCTCACAAACTCCCAGGGCCATTTTGGACCTGAGATGAACTGCAGTTGCTGCTGCAGACTCAAACTAATCCCGACCTTCTGGTATTTATGTTTAGCATGTGGATGCAGCAGATCATGACATGGTTCCAACAAACAAGTTGCTTTTTCCATACAGTTGTTGCTTGATAATTGGCACCACAGCCCTATGCCAATCTGTGGTGCAGTTTACTACTCCCAGGTACAAAGAAGCAGTTTGCTCTGTATCTGGGAGCTGTTAGACACAGTTTCAAACAACAAAATTTACCTATTGCATTTATAGCATTAACCTACTGTGTGATTGTTCCAGGTCAATGGTCAGACAGCCAGGCAATCAGTATTTTCAGAAGCTCGGTAACAACATTCCACACATTTCTCCCATGAGCAAAGCAGACATATAGTCATTAGTTTTGCTCTTCATACAATAAAGGTACGTCCAGGTAGCTTAATAAATAAATAGCACTTAATGCAGCCATTTTGCAGATGCTATTTTATATATTCCAAATTCATCAATTCCATCAATTGTGTGGCTGGTATGTTCAGAAATCCAGAAATCTCTTTCTAGGCCTAGCCCCCCAGCTAATCAGAGACCATAATAGACAGACTATAAATTACTGATTGATGCCAAAATCATGACAGGCACCTGTGAGGCTAAAAATAAAAAGGTATACTTTTTTTTCTTATGCTGGTACATTAAACTATGCTACCGGTAGTCCTCTTTTAAACATTTGTTAGATTTTTAATGTCTGTCTGTAAGATTCTGCCCTAATCTGGGCAAAACATGAATAGATATCTCACTTTAGCAATTTACTCTTCACCTGCACACATTTATAATATTCATCATACCAAGGACCCAAGAAAAATGCTTTATCGAATCTTGTCGTTCTGTTTCAATAATCTTTTATACATTTTCATATATCAAACCAATGCACACCCCCCCCAACACACACTCTTTTTTCTTGGTTCTTGTATAGCTCATGGAACAGTAGCTTTATACTCTTTGATACTGTCTTTTTTTTTTTAATTGTATTCTTCTCTTTTTGTGTATCTACTTGCCTTCTATTTGTAAAATCGTATCAATAAACAGTTTATACAAAAAAAAAAATCAGCAGGCACCCAGGAGCCATAAATGCAGCATTTTTATTTACTGGGAATCTGAACATGTCTTAAAGCAGGTTTTACCAAACTAGAAGGGATAGGAAATTTGGAGTACCAGAAATGGAAATGTTGTATGCCTTCCCCTCCTAAAATGAAACATTTATATGTTCTTGGTCTTCATTCACAGTAGTCAAAAATAAGAACTTTCAGCTGGACACCTGGGGCTCAATTAGACTTTATGTTCAATGTTAGTTGTATGCTGAAAACACCCACCCCTGCTAAAATATATTTGTGTTTTCAAAGACTTCATTTAAGCCTGAGTGATGTGTATTGACAAAGTTATCACTAAATAATCAGGCCCATAGTGGAATGTTAAATGTGTTCTTGTCAATAAATGGTTAAAAATGATATACTAAAAATTTTCAAGATATGGCCTAGCCGGTAGTTTGTTCCGGCCCAACGCCCCCTGGCGGATCCGGCCTAATGCCGGCAACCTGCAGCTCCAGAGGCGTTAGGAACTGCCGGAGCTGCCTCCTTGCTGTTGCTCCCCTATTTACAGCGGCTAGTGTCGATATTCCGCCGCTGCGGTAAACAGGGAACACTCCCTGAAGGTAAATCCCTCTCCTCTGCAATGCAAATGGACGAGAGGGATTTCACTTCAAGGGGTTTTCCCTGGTGGGGTTGGAGCCATTAGGGCAGGACTCAGAGTCTGGTCTAATGTACTCCCCCCCCACCCCTAAAATGGCCAGTGGCCATAAAAGTTTGCCAACCCCTGTGCTACTCCTTTCTATATCTGAACTATTGCTGGAGCCTTTAGATGGTTTAGAAACATTTTTTGTGCTGCAGCAGAGTTTTGTGTTTCAAACGTCCACTGTGTACAAACTAAGTTACTTCCTTTAGGTCAATTACTCCTACAAGGATGGAGATGGTGCACGCTTCATTATATGGAACATGAATTGTACATCCGGTGGTTATGAACAACCAGAGCCTCCCATTCAGAAATTAGTCTGCACTGGACATGGTAGAACACAAAAAAGAATCTGCAACATTTGGTAAAATACTTGAAAAAGTGTAGCAATCACACAGAGGGGAAGGAATATTTTCTCAGCAAAAGTGGGAGTTTCACTTTGACGGAATTACAGGGACTACCACTAAGCACTTCTTTTGATAATGCTAGCTCTCTGGTTGTCATATAGATGCTTTGATTTCAATGTTTTTACAGCCCAACGACACGTAAAAAGATATGGATATATAGTATTCTGACACTGCGTCTCCCAGTTCTTTTAATCTGACTCAGGATAATTTTCTGAAATCTAGTCACAGAAAATGGCCCTCCTTGTCTCTATTATGTCCAGTGTGGGATGGTCTAGGAGCTAGTAAGTCTTGTCTAATGTTCTGTCCACATCAAAGTAGCAATATGCTCCTTTGCTTCAGCCTGTCTTCTCTTTAACCAAAGACTGGCCTTCACACAGTGAAAGATACATTAACACTACAAGTTTTATCCAGTTTTACAATGACCTTCCAGTAGGTCCTAAACATCCAGAACAAAAATGAGATCCATTTCCCAATACTTTTCCCAGCCTTTAGCTTTCCAGAGCTGTAGCAGCCAAGCAGCTATGTACATCCCCTTTTTTGTCTGCATTTTATTTTTGGAAACTAGTTTTAAATGCACCACAGATTTTTTTCCTTCCTTTTTTTCCAGTAGTTCAGCGAATAGTTGCCTTTAAATGAATATTCCTAAATTGGCCAGGTGCATTCCCTCATTGCAATAACCTAGAACACATTCCTACCTCACAATCAACCTGTAGCCTTCAGGTTTTGTTATATCACATGGTCAGTGTTACTACAGGGTTGTCTCCTAGCACAGAGAAGCCAATGAAAGGCTTCCGGACACAAGATTTGGGGATAAATGGGGTAAGGTGCAAAATTACTACATTAGATTAAACTCAGACACTGAAGAAAAACACCACACATTGCTTTGAAGCAGCACCCACATCAGATCTGTAAGTTTATTTGCTCAATGTGCGACAGTTACATAATGAATCACATTCATGATATTCCATCACTGAGGAAAACTGCTAGAAATGGTCCGTGTGCCAAAAAAAAAATCTGTACTGAAACACGGAGTTTGTTTAAAAAGAAAATTTAAACATAAAAATGATAATCCACTGATCTGACCTTAAATAATTCACTGCATTACAATGACAAAGAAGCACAAACATAGGCTTATTCAAAAACAGTAATTGTCCTACACATTAATAATTAGAATTTCACCATGACTAACACCAGACATTGAGGTTAGGCTAAAACTGGTGTTTATGACCCCTCCCAATCCCCATTTACCCATTTTTTTTTTTGTTTTTTTTTTAATGTTTTAATTTTTTTGTTTTTTTTTTCCTTTTTAGACCAAAATTATATATCTGCATGTCACAATAGCAACATCCATTACAGACCAATAAGTGATTATTACAGCTCTGTAGAACATTGTCTACTCTTTAACCCTTGCTTTCCAATGGAGAAAATTGTTTTTGCTTTTCAAAAATATAGGCAATGAAATTGAAGAGTAGTTGGCTTGCCATAGGAATACATAACATCTACTGTATAATTTAATTTCAAGCTACGTTATAGAAATACAACACTAGCATGCACAATATTGTATTGAGAATAATGCAGCGGTAGTCATTTCATTGGAAAAACTGTTATATAGGCAAGTGCAATAAAAAAAATGCTGCTTAGAACCTACTCATCATTCCTAGCATTGGAGCCCTCTTAAGATCCTTAAGGTTTTTTATAGCAGCCAAGAAAAGGAAAATAGTTATTGTAATTCCAGTAAATTACTTTCACACTGGACAAGTAAATTTAACACTGATCACTGAATAGAAGTTAGGGAACAGAAAGGAAAACTGTTAAAATATTCTGACTAGCCAATATATATTGGGTCGTATTGACTTTATATTAGGTATTCCCATTAATATGGTCTATATCATCATGCTACTCTAGCATTGCTATAGTAAGCATAGCTTACCAAGTCTGAATGAAAAGTTGCATCAGCTGAAATTTTGTCACATGTCCTGTAATTACCTATGGCTTAAAAATGATATATATGTAATAAAAAAAAATCTTCCTATACAGTTTCCTTTTAAATACTTCTAAACTAGAACGTTTAGAACTTTGGTTGTGAGTATCAAACCAGAAAAATTACATAAAGCAAAGTTTTCTAACAGAAGTAATCCTTTTAAATGCATGCCAAAAGACACTTATACATGGTAAGATGCGAGTAACTACCCTTCCACATAGCAGATGATGCAATGAATGAAAAAAAAAAAAAAATGAAAACAATTTTATCCAATTGTATGGTCAGGGATTGCTTCAGAGAAAGATTAGTGGGATTAAAGTTTAAAATTGTAATACAGAACTATTAGAAGAATATCTAGTTTTTGTTTGTGTTACTTCCCTGCTGTTTTATAGCCAAATGTTGACAAGAAAAATAAAAATTGTGGTTGAAAACTCTACAGGTAAATGCTCCCAGATATTTAAATATACACTGCAGGCTTTATTTTTTGTTTTTATTTTGAAGTGGAGGATTGGGGGGGTAATTATATTCACTTATTGTGGGTTCCACAATACTGCAGGACCAAAAAAGAATTACCTGAGGCACTCATTCCTACAACTCTTTCAGTACAGATTTTTTTTTCTTTTTTTGATGCAATGTCAGATTCCCTAAAATTTGAGGGGGCAGCCATCAACCCAGCTATGGTTTAGCAAGAATTAGCATGAAAAAAAATAATAAACACCACTCTGAGAATTATACTGTTTATTGGCTGTAAGAATACCTAGATTGTAGGTATCACGCTAGATAGAAAAGAGATTTAAAATTCCAGCTGAATATATTTTGGGACTCACAAGTAACTAAATCTATACTCCAGGTCATCAAAATTATTAACTGAAAAAGAAGCAATCTCATTAAATGTCAATTTGAGTACTGTTAAGGTTTTCTATTGCTCACAGAGTGAAGATTAGGTTAGTAGGGATACAATCATTTAATTGTGGCTGTAGAAGTCTGTGTAAACGAGACCTTGATAGGTGCAGTGCACAAAAGTACACGATACCCACTAAATAAATATGAATGAAGCATGAAGGGCAAGACGTGCATACAGCTAAAAATATAAATATAAAATAACTTACTGGAACCACAAAACTATTAAAAAGGCATTCCATTCAAGTTATTCCTATTCTTAAATCTCTTTCTAAATATGTCTAGCGATAACTTAAAATTAAAAACAGCTCCACTTTTATTAACTACAGAACAGTCCATGTGCCAGTGTTAGGCTGCCATTCCATACTAGCACAGCCAGTCTAACTTTCCACTCGTGGTGTTTTGGCAAAATGTCGAAGAGGCAATCAAAGACAGGTGGTAGGGTCTTCCCTGGGGAGGTTGTCCCTTCCTTGCCCTCCCCCACCCTCAACCCCCCACTTGTGGGAAAAAAAATAAAGACTGCGGTAGTAGCATCAGCGTGCGGCTGCCAGTCCATCGAGAGGTTTTAATTGTTTCCTTCACCGCCATCATCGTCTTGCTGATCACTTGTCCAGAGTGTTAGGTTGTCACGTAGGAGCTGCATGATAAGAGTAGAGTCCTTGTAGGAGTCCTCATTCAGGGTATCCAGCTCTGCAATAGCATCGTCAAAAGCCGTCTTGGCCAGATGGCAAGCCTGTTCAGGGGCGTTTTGGATCTCATAGTAGAACACAGAATAGTTGAGTGCCAGGCCCAGCCGTATAGGATGAGTAGGCTGCATGTGTTCCTTGCTAATCTCATGAGCCTCACTGTAAGCCTTTTCAGATGACTCAACCACTGCTGCCCTCTTTTCACCAGTAGCAACTTCTGCCAAGTATCGGTAATAATCGCCTTTCATTTTCAGGTAAAATACTTTGCTTTCATACTGTGTTTCACTACAATTTTTAATTAGAAAATTATCTAAGAGGCTCAACACATCCTGACATACCGCTTCTAATTCTTTTTCGATTTTCTCACGATAGGCCCGCACCATTTCTATTTTCTTTTCATTGCCATCAGCAGAGGTTTTTTGCTCAATACTGCTTATCACCCTCCATGAAGATCGACGGGCGCCAACAACATTCTTGTATGCAACAGACAACAGGTTCCTTTCCTCATTTGAAAGAGGGTCATTCAATTCCGTCACCTGGCAAAAATAAATAAAACATGAGTACTAAAAACTAAAATATTTAAAATATACTATGCATTTCAGTAATGTTAAGAATCTGACTGTCTTTATTGAAGTGGATGGAAAATGTTCTTTGCGGAGCAGAAAAAGACAGGAACTTTTTTAATGTAACTACAATTAAACAGAAATGCACCCAATACAGAAAATTACATGTCTCTTTCAGACTTGAAACAATAGGAAAAGAAGAGATTTCTTTTCTTCTTATCCCACAGGCATTCCTTCAAGAAGTCATTAAACGGGGCTAAATATTACAGCCAATCCTTTTTTTTATTTTTCTAAAAACTATGTTAACAAAACGTTGGGCAAAAAAAAAAATAGTAGCTATCCTGTCCTAAACTTTCATAACTTTGGCATTTTCAATCAAAGGTCTCCTCTCCATCCCACCATGTGAGTAGAGGAACAGCGGCAAATCAAATGACATGACAACTCTGCCAGGCTTGAATTTTAGTCAAAGTCTCCAGACTAAAAATGATTTCCACATAATAAAACAAGATGGAAAAGCTCAAACTGACCTTTCAACATGAGAGCTTTTTCTCTCTGAACATCGAATCATATTAGTCAACAGTGTTCAACTGTGACATTTTTTAAAGCCAGGTGGAAAGAAAATGTGTGGTAGCCCCTGTATTGTGACCCAACTCTTCAGGAATCGCCCAAAACAGTCAGGTGGTTACTGAAATGTGCTGGTTGGTGCACTCGGCTAAATGGGGCTAGGGAGAACATTGGTCGGGGGAAAAAGGATGCTTGTGTACATCAATAGATTGTAAGCTCTTCTGGGCAGGGTCTTCTCCTCCTCCTCCTCCTGTGCATTGCCTATTTAATGTGCAGGGCTGTGTAATATCTTGGCGCTATATAAATACTGTTTTAATTATATTCCATAGAATACGATTAGGTAAAGTCTGTACAAACAAGAACAGTATAATTCTACTCTTGTGCAATAGCCACAAAATTCATCTTCACTAGGCAAATTCTGTGTTATCATCTTGTGACAAAGTCCACAGAACCGAGAGAGTGAGAACAAGAGCAATGCTTTAGCTCACAGGAACTGAAAGTAAGGCCTTGTTCTCACTTTCATTTCCTGGGCAGTTTATTGTTGGTTCCCGTGTTGCTGACCACCTGCTACCCCCCACCGCCCAATAGTTTGATAGATAGTATGCAGGTGTTCATCAACCCCCCCCCCCCCCTCCTCCAAACAATCTGTTATGCCTCCATAAAGCCAGATCCTGCTTGATGTGTCAAGCTGTGGTAGTTGTAAAGCAAGCAAGATAAAGGCCTGCATCAGGAAAGTTTTTTCGTACTCTACAACACTATAAAGCATGGCACATATAAGATGGTAGTGGTTAGCTAAAAGAGGGAACTTCACTTTTAGGAACCAGGCCCTAATGTAATGCAAAAATGAGTTGAAACAGGGAGCAGTTTTAAAGTTTACATTTAGTGAGTGACGTATGAAAATCTCAAAAAAAGGCAATTTGTATTTATCATTAAAACACTCTAAATTTAATAGCTTTCCAGTTGTTTGCTTTTTTCTAAGAAAAGTGTAGCAGTTAATTACGTTTTAACTTCATGGCCAACTATAGGGGCTGTGGGGGATGTGAAAAAAGATTTTGTCACATTTGCCTCTGTCCCAGGCAGAGAATCGGAATGTGACAAATGAGATGGGAGAAATTTGCAAAGAATTCACATCAGTAAGGAATAAATAGCCATACGGGTGAAAGGTTTATAGGGCAGGTTTTTATAAATTATGTCCTTAAGTTTGTGTGCATCTAACACTCATCTGTGGCAACCTAATCACAGAATATTTTATGTGAAGGACGGCAGTAAAAAAATAAGGTATACTGTGAGTAGGCAGTAGGCATACGTCTTGGTCGGGGATGACAGGCAAACACATTTAAATGAGAAGTCAGCAACAGTAACCTACATATTTTGTCAAATACACAGTATTTATATAGCCCGATCATATTACGCAGCTTTGTACAAAGTCCATAGTCATGTCACTAGCTGTCCCTCAAAGGAGCTCACAATCTATTGTCGCTACCATAGTCATTTGTCATTATTATAGTCCAAGGTCAATTTTAGGGGCAAGCCAATTAACCTCACTGGATGTTTTTGGAAATGTGGGAGGAAACCCACACAAACACGGGGAGAACCGGAGAACTCCATGCCAATAGTGTCCTGTCCAAGATTTGAACCTGGGACCCAGCGCTGCAAAGGCCAGAGCACCTATTTTTTTTACTACATTATCCCTTCCTAGAGTTGGAAGGTAAGTACAGATGTTAAAGTGCCAATGAAATTGTACCCATCTAATTCTGGTGAAACTGATTTTTAGGGGGATGTCTACCATTAACCTTTTTTGCTAAAAAGGTATTAAGATAAATAAAAAGGATAAACTAACGGGATTATTGCTTGAAAGTAAGTGGACAATGCTTCAGACACAAGTTGCTTTAGCACTCACCTGTTCCCACTCCCTTGCAATGGGCTATCTTTCTTCGGTACACAATTTTGGGCCATTTTAATTGGCTGTGCTGGGTTGGCGCATCTTATTCAATCTCAGCACATGCAGAGAAAGTGGGAACGCTAGGTATCCTGGAAACCATAGTGGACACTGGCTAGATCGAGCAGACAGGTAAGAGACCATTGCAGAAGGGACAGACTATCGCCTTCTGCAATAATAACCTACCTGCTATGTATTTTTACAAGTGAAACTTTAGTTCCGCTTAAAAAAAAAAAAAAAAAAAAATTCACATTTTGAAAATGCTAGTTGCCCACTAGAACATGAATAATGAAACACCTGATCTCCAAACGTCTTGGTCAGTGATGACAGGCAAACACATTTAAATGAGAAGTCAGCAACAGTAACCTACATATTTTGTCACATCACATTCCAGGGTAAGGATTTCTATTCTACAGGAAACCTGCCATAGGAGGAACAAAGAATACCACTGCTGAGCTGCTCTTCAGAAAATGTTTACTGCCATGATATCTTCTCGCTATAAGAAAAAGAATGAAAAACATTTAAAAGGACCCTGTGGCCTTTACACTTGTTCTGTGTCAGGAACTCAAAATAATAATAAAGTCAATGCAAGCAGATTCCATTTTCTGCAGATATCCTTGCAATGGTACATGGGAGTTTGGGGTAAACTAGGGATTTTCCTTATGCACAGGTGCTCCAGATAACTGGTAAGGGAATATTCAAGAAGAGAGGTGCACAGTACAACCATGAATGAAGCAGAGTTGTACAGGGCAGATGCCTCCACAGCAAACAGCACGATGGTGACTCCACCAAATCTCACGTAACAGATACACCGCTATGAGGCCAACATAGTGCAGGAGAAGCCACAAGGTGGAGTGCAGGACCATGTCGCATGACATTTCCAAGAGTGATAATTACGTATAAAAAAAAAACATGAAACCATGGAAATGTCAGTATAACCAAAATACACAAACTTGAATTTCTGTGTGCATGCTCAGGAACCATGTCATCTCGGGCCAATTAGGATGACCAAAGATGGGGACACAAAGAAGAGAAGAGGAAGATGGTCTGTGAGAGAATGACAACAGGCGAGTTTTTTACAAATTGCTATCGGGCAGATAGTTTCAGTAGAGTTAGTACTGCTTTAACAGTTGCCTTTCAAAAACGTATTAAAAAAAAAAACAAGTTACCCAAAGAAAAAAGGAAAACAATGAAGATAATGTTACATAGTAGAAATAATAGGGATAAACAAGCGCCATCCCCATAAATGTAAAGTATAGCATTTCTTCAAATAGAACATACCAATTTCAAATTAGTAGCAGAACAGGCGTTCCTTTGCGGCTTCCCTGCACCTGACACTTTGCCAGCCACCCGCACCACAACTACAACATTTTACAGCAGATGCTACTGAACCACTCACCGGCACCCCCATTCATTCTAAATGGGCTGCCATGAGCGAAACACCACACAAGGTAGCTGTAATTGTACCACTAACACATTGCCAGCCTTATAAAAGCCTGTTAAGAATATTTAAATATCTATAATGTGGTACTGTAATAGTATTTTTATTTTCAAATTTTACGTTTCTTTTATACTTTATTTTGAGAAGGACCATCGACAATGTTCTGCATTTTATCAACCACAACCCAATGATACCCTGCACAGGAAGCAGGGCTACAATGATTTACCTTTTTGCTCCCAGAGCAAAAGATCCTAGTACAGTTTCCCAGAATTCAAGGCACTGGTACAGTCATGACTCATTAGTTCTTACCCCGGTCACTTCAGTGCTTTGTTTTTTTTGTTTACTTGAAGTGGGTCTTAACTCTAGACAAACATAAAAAATGGGAATACACAGCAAGCACATTTTCACCAATAGACTCTGTTGTTTTTATAAAGAGCAAGGCACAAAAAATAAAATGAGTATGTCGTTTTTGAGAGAGCAATTTGAACCCGGATAATGCCTGAACACCACACAGATCTTTCTTAAGAAAGCTGATAAAAGGCAGGTATATTTTGTGTTATCTTGAGATGCAATACATAGCTGCAATTGTTTCCTGTATATGTACTATTGCACATATCTTTGTAATAGCCTCTAGTAGGCACAGGCAACATTTAGTGAGTTAAATGTGCTTTCAATGCACATGAAGTGAGCGAGCAAGTCAATTAGATTGTGTTGTTGCTTTTCAGCACAACTTGACGAGGCATTGATAAAATTGCAGAAAACAAACAACTGTCAGGTCAACAGCCTTGCTATACATACAAGGCATTGTAATTATCAGGAATAGCAGGACAGAAAATAAACTGAATAAAAATCTACTCAGTTTAAAGAGGTTACATTTACAGTCTGACCAAACAGTCTGAAGGTCTGACCACACGTGCAGTTAAAAAAAAAAGGAGAAATATAAGTGCTTCCATACTAAACCTCCTTTTAAAAAAAGCATTACATCTTTGCCAAGCACATCTTCGGTTTCAATATTTTCTAGATGTCTGACCCAGTCCCATTAGAATCTGAGGCTTGAGATCTAAATCCACAGATTACCTAAATGTATCTCTAGAGCAAGATAGAAATCCAACACATCACAAAAGTAAAAAACTGCTTTGGTAAAGAGCTCAGTAACTGTACTAAAATGGCCAAAAACAAACACTTATGCCAAGTCTACCCAAAACTTACAATAAAAATATCTGACTAGAGTTGGGCTTTAACATACAGACAGGTAAGCCTTCTAGAAGGAAGAACCAAGGCCAAGCACACAACTTTTTTCTCTTAGTGAGGTCCATATTTTCAAACTCTCTCTTCCACTCATTGAAGGGTTATAGCCTAGTTATGATTTAAAGTCCCCCCCCAACGCCACACAAATACAGTTTGGTTAAGAAAAGCATGTTTCCCACCCAAACCAACATTACACTAAACCCCAAAAATGACAGCAGGGTTTATTGGGAGTTATTCAGGGGCTGTTTTTATGCTGTAAGTTCTGCGGGAAGCATCACAAGTAAGTTATTGATTGAAGTGGAAATCTCTCACTCTTAAAAAGAATATATGAAACATACTGGTGAAGTATCACTTTACATATGAAGGAATTTTAAATAGATTCCACATCACAAAAGAAAAAATATAGTACACGTTTTAAGAAAAAAAAAAAAAGTTAGCATATTTTTAAGAATTATCCTAGTGGCATGTTTCATCCCAACTCAGTCTGTGTATTGGCTAATTTTTGCCAAAAAGGGGGGTTAACATGGAACTTAAATTCCACTTGTATGTTTGTATGATCAGGAAGGTCATTACTGCTGAACAAGACAGGTGATGTTCATTGTGCAATAATGTATCTTACCTGCCTGATCGTTAAGGGTTTAAGCAAAAAGTTGAGTTGCTTTGGCCGTCAGGGAAACCTGGCATTCCCAGCTTTCCTTGTGTGTAAACCCCAGCACGGCCAATGATGGTCCAGAAGGGGAAGATGAGATGAGATGCAAGACGACAGCCCCCTTCGCTGGAACACGGACAGTAGAGTTCAGCCTGGGTTCTGCCTTATTTGTTCCTACTGCATTAAACTGAACTAGTTTTGTTCCTTAGACAAGTAACTAAGCCATTGCAGACCCAGTATTCCACTGCAGGCCCAAGCACTCCCAATAAAAAATGAATGGGAGCAATTCGAAAGTACTTTATACATTCCGCTGAGGCCGTAATGAGGAATGGTTCAAGCAAACAACAAGTCCCATTTGGAAGAACCACAGCACAGATGAGCAAATGTGTAACCTCTGGTGCAGTTTACCATTCCTGGGCACACAGCAGCAGTTTGCTAGAAGCTCAGGAGTGGCTACATTTTTTTTTTAGTTAGGCCCCTCTCAGACTTGTGGTAGAAGAATATTCATGGTTAGCTGCTCATCTTCAATACAATGCGGTTTATCCCTGCAATAGTTGTACCAACTGCTGTTCAACCTCCATCACATTTAACCTGTGTTTTGCGGTTGAGGTTTGTTACAGTTTAATATTTGAGGTAATAAAATGGCAACTGCTACAAGCTGTGGTTGAAGGCGATTGTATTCATGTCAATGGTAAGCAGCTTAAGGGCAGCCAGAAGCAACATGTGGGGTTAAGCAAATGCACTGCAACCTCCTGCACAAAGTGTGACTACACAACTCTCATTGGTTGAGCTGGATCAGATGAGAGAGTGGTTATACCCTCAGCAAATTGCAGTCTGAAATTAGCCTTTCCAGTGGATGCAATACTGAAGAAAAAAACACTAACATTTTTTACATAACTATCACTAATATAAGAAAAATTCAAATACATCCACAAAGCACCTACCTGATTCCCTGTTTAAATATCTGTTGCAATTAAAGGGACTCACATGGGAGAATCATAGAGGCTGACATTGCAAAATATTCTTTTTGATAATGCTAGATCTCTGGCCGTCACGCTAATTGTCTTCAATGCCGAGTCACTGACTTGGTACCAGAGTAGAGATAAAAGAACCCTCATTTACAGCATCCTTGTTCTAAGCCAGTGGCTTAGCACTTACAGGAATGATAAACCCACAAACAGTTTTTTTATCTCTTTCAAATGTCTTATACAGTTCTCTCTGGGTCTTCATTTTTCAAACACCATCACATCAGAGGCCCCAATCTGGGGCAAGCTTATTTTATGCCCATGTGCTCCTCCAAATACATAATGCCCACTCACTACTTTGGTATAAATTGGGCAGTAAAGTGTGCCTGTACGCCCAGGGTGTGCCATCAATTAAACAGTGATGGAGACGAAATGGGTTACAACAATCCAGCTGCTTTGTGCCACTGCAGGTAATGTAGGCCCTGGGAGGGTGCAGCACATTATTTACAACCGGGCATCCAGTGAATGTAGCCACAGTTTAAATAGTATATTACAAGAACTAGACTCACAGTAAGTGTAGCTAAAACACTAAATTCCTTGTTTGGGTTTAACAAAGCTTTACTCAATATGCAGCCAGGCAACTACATCCTCCCTAAGAGGCCTGCAACGGGAGCCCCATATTTCCCCTAACATTTCACCTAAAGGAAAGTCCAACATAATTCCTCCGTAAAACTACAAATACCTTTATTCACATCGGGAAAGTACTCCAAGTAGTTGGTTTGGTGGCAGAATACCAAATCACAGTGATAGCACTACACATGGACACAGTAAAATGTTTAAAAGAAAAATAAATATGTTACAGTTAGATCATTAAAAGTATAATTAAAAAAAAAATAGGTATAGACTTCTGTTACAATGAATATTTCAGCCTTCTGGTAAATGTGATGGGAATTAATGGATCTGTACCAATCTGTCACTATAAAGGGCCTGCCCTTGCCCTACCTAGACTCGTATTCTGCCTAACCCACTACTATGACACTCCATAACATAGATCTTCCAAGGGTTCAAATGTCACTTCCTCTGTCTCCTACATGGAAAAGCTTGGAACAATAAAATCTCAGGCTCAAGCACTTTGGTTAGACATGCCTAACTGTTTACACAAAATACTAATTTTCAGGCCACCGCTTGCAAAATAGAGATGAAGGTAAAATAATGGTGTCGAGTACCAAGAACCTTAAGTCTAAATAAAACAAAAATATTTGTAGGACTTTACTAGTAAGATTTTTTTTGCTAATTTAGGGGTAAGCAACAGAAAATAAATGTCACAGTAATACCAGGAAGGGTAGCACAGGAGACACATGGGCAGGCTCCTAGACACAAAGGTCCCAGTGAAGTCCAAGAAAGGGTGACTCAGCATAGCTATTACTTTTCAGCTAAACCATTCATAAAAATTTCCCTTTTTACAACATCATACATGTATTCAGGAATGAAAAAAAATGACACTATGAATTGCAATTTCCCAGCAACTTCCCAGAAAGGTATAAATAGAGGTATTGTATAGAGACACAAACACCATGGCTTAGCTCATAATGAACCCAAATGTATTTGGATCAGGAACAAAATTCTGGATTGGTCAATTTTTTCCCCTATTTTTTCCAGAGGATGCCATCTTATTCTAAATATCAGAGCTGATCTTTAGCTCGGGTCCCACCCATGCATGGATTTTTCCCAAGTGCTGCAGTTCATACTTTGCATTGCTTAAATCCATGAAAGATCAAGATGCATGTCACGATGGTCCTAAGGATGGTTATGTCTGATCTAGAGACTGAACTTCTTCCTGCTGTCAAACCAAGTGAACATATTCTAACAGAATGATCAGATGACTCATTAAAAAATATATATTTATTATGTATCACATATTTTGCATGCAGGTTAGCTACAACTAATAAAAATGCAGGAAGGAATGCATAGCAGCCCAGCTGACATCCCATGCCCTGTATGCAAGGAGCATTATGTGAAATGTTACAGCAAAGGATTATATATATACCCATTGAGCAATGTAACATTTTGCACATTGAATTGTGAACAATAGGGTTCTGGATTTAATCCCCCATGGACAATATATATATATATATATATATATATATGCACACAGACTTAACAGGTGGCAAGACCATGGATGTGAGTGTGGGCAGCTATATCTGTCATTATCTCTAACATCTTCTCAGCTCCAGGACATTTTATTCACATAGACATGTTCCAGCTTTATACTATCATGTATCACAAAAGGGAATGCACATCTAAGAAAAAGTAGAATTTGTATTTTTGTGAGTGAAAAACATTTCTGTAAAGCCCACATGACATGAGACTAGGCATAGCCTCCTATCATATGGCAATCTAGCATGTATGTGATGAGTGCACTATGTTGGAGAAGTGCCATACATGCTGTCTGGTACCAACCACCTGGGTGCAATGCAGATTTGGTCTCCAAATGACATCACTGGTTGCCATAGAAATAGGTGAGGTAACACTTCCAGCTGAACTGTGTGAGGGCAGAGAAGGACATAGTTTTGCATACAAGTCATCTATGGAGACAACTTTCTGCATATATAACTCATTGTCAATCATTTTTTTTTGTTTACATGTAAATTTCCTATTAATTAAAATATTTTAATTGATGATCCTTAGTATAAATATATTGTAATAAAACAGGAACATGATTTAATATTTTTTTACACATGCAAAATAACTAAATAAAAGGGATACAATTCCATAGGAATATAGACAAAATCTAACCCCATGTGAGCTGGATCCATGACAAGGCAGTCATGGTGCAGAGCTAGAACTGGTTTTACAAGGAATCTGTGTGAATAGATTGGGGAACAGCAGCCTACAATCAAGGGAAATGCACCTGCGAGTGCACCCAAGTTTTCCCAATCCATTTAAACAATTGCCTCTCTTGTGATCCCCCTCCCTCCTCCAGACAGTCCAGCCTCTTCTCTGCAATATGACAAATGCAGAATCTTCTGGAAGGGCTGCTACTGCCTCCCACCATTGCTTTGTCTACAAAAATGGGATTGCTGATATTTCTTCCCCTTTCTGTCTGGAAGGAGCAGGGATGGGGAGAAGCAGCAATGTGGGTAAGATGGTGGAGGGGGCATTGTATGAGCTGGCTCTTTAAATGAAAAGCAAGGTAAGGGTGTGATGGGTGCCAGCAGCTGGGCTGCTAGGAGAAGCCTGCATGGTGCCAATGGGGAGAGGAAAATGAGCCCTGGCAGGGTAGGAATGGCAGTGACGGTGGCAGAGACATTTGTGGTAATAGTAGGGGGGGCAGTATGGGATAGAGCTATCTGCAGTGCCCATCTGCCCCCAGGCACGCCTCACCACCCCACCCTGCACACACTGATAGGCCACATGTACCGCGGGGGAGATGGTGCCATCCCATAGGAGGCTCCCCTCATGCCGCCACTGTCGCCCACATTACATGCCGCTATTCCCGCACAGCGCCCACCCTCCTCTCCGCACTTACTGCCTTCATAGCAGCGGCCATGTCGTCGTATCTCTCGGCTTGTTCAGCCAGTCGGGCTTTCTGCACCAGCTGCTCGCGGTCCACCATCTTGTAGCGCAGAAGTGATTTGCGGCGGGCAGAGGAGTCGGGTGCGGCTAGCACTGGGCGCTTGAGGTGAGGCGGCGGGGAGAGCCCTGGTGTGTGCTGAGCGCTGCCTTTCTATCCCGGTGTCACACACTGCTCTGCTGTCACTGTGCTGCCTATGCGGCTGAATAACGGTCTCTACACTCGCCGGTGACTCCCTGCTGTCTGCGCGTGCCTCCTGGGACCGCCCACTCTCTTCGCACCTCCTATCGTGTGTGGAACCGCCCGGTGGCGTCATCTCTCCCCCCTCTTTACTGTCCCCCGCCCTTCCCCCTCTTGGCTGATGTCAGCAGCCGTAAAAGGCCAGCCGGCGGCTCTCGGGCTTCTGAGAGGCGCACGCGAGTTGTTGGGCGGTGGCTAGAGGCAGCCGAGTGCTAATGGCTGCGCGCTGTTGCATTGTGGGAGCTGTAGTCTTTCCGGACCTGCGGCGTCAACGCCTGTAGAGGGAAACGCCTTGCAGGAAAGACTACAAGTCCCTGCACAGGACTGGTACTCAATTTTTCCTCATAGCACCATGTTACCTCATATGGACGAGTGCATGGCTTGTACTCTAAAATATGAGGTTTGTGAAAAAGTAGAGCTGTACTTACCTTTACCCTACTTGTTTACCTAAATAAAAGATGTCATTTGCTGTTTTGTCTTCTGCAATTTTTATCTGGGTACAGGACCTTCATCTATTTGGTAACCACTTCTGATGTAACAATGGTGCAGATGTGATGTTCCCTGGGGTGCACAGTGCAATCAGAATAAGTCCTTATAGTACCAGAGGCCTGGGGTTTTATAACCTCCTGGGTGGTTCATTTCTGTCCGGATTTATATGTCTAAAAGCGGTACATTGTCTTTCATGAAATTTATTTTACAGTATAATATAACAGTATAAGTATTATAAAGTTTGAAACACAAATTCATGTCAAAATTACAAATAAATACAAAAAAAAAAAAAAAATAAACTTTGACATGATTGTGTGTTAAAACTTTATTATACTCATACTGTTATATTATACTGTAAAACAAATTTTCATTAAGGACAATGTACATAAAAAATTCAGTGTATTGCATTTAATACAGTTATTTTCTATTGAATGCAATATAAAATAATTTGAAATTCGCACCCATAGCGACGTTTGTACGCACCAACATCACCGGGAACTCCCAGGGAACACCAGCGCACTCCCTGGGGGACAGATCAGGGAGGAGGACCCAGCCAGAGGATGGCATGAGCCTGGAGGACACCGATGGGACCAGGTAAGTGTTTGTTTTTTACTTTTTTTACTTTACCAAGTGTGACTCGTAGTTACCGCCTTCAGCTTGTTTTTTTTACCCTGAGTCACACTCAGGGTTACTGCTGAGGAGGTTAACGGTCTAAATTTTTAGAGAAAAGATAAAGATAACGTGTTTTTTTTTTTTTTTTTTTTTTAGCACAAGAGTCATGCTAAACCTCTTCTACCTAAAAACAAAACAAAAAACATGCAGGAGTTAACCATGCAGTCACTGAGGGGAGCCCGTCCATGGTCACCATCCTATTTTTCACTTGCTGCTACCTTCTGATAGGTAAGCCTGAACAATGTAGGTCGGAGGTGCATAATACCCCAATTTACTGGGCTGTATTCTCCACGGTCTGGGCTTGAGAGCCACATCCTTGAACAGGTAGTTGGCTTAGGACCCTTTCATTGCCTGACAAACATTTTCCACATATTATTACACAGTATTTATATAGCAACATCATATTACGCAGCACTGTACAAAGTCCATAGTCATGCCACTAGCTGTCCCTCACACGAGCTCATCATTTAATGTCCCTACTATAGATATATCACATATTACAGTGTAAGGTCAATCTGGGAGGGAGCCAATCAATCTAACTGCATGTTTTTGGAATGTGGGAGGAGACTGGAGAACCCAGAGGAAACCCATGCAAACACGGGGAGAACCTGCAAACTCCATGCAGATATTGTCCTGGCTGAGATGCAAACCTGTGACCTAGAGCTGCAAAGGCCAGAGTGCTAACCACTGAGCCTGCCTATATGATTTCAAACATTAGTGTACCAATGTGTACATGAAGCGTATAGAAAGCATGTTCAATGCTCTGAGCCCCTTTGCTAAAACCTGTGTTTGCCCATATAGGAAATGTAACAAGTTTACCTTAATACCCAGCCGTCCCTCTCTGCTCATCGTCCTGTCACTGAAAGGAGCATAGAGAAATACCCATTACTTCCAGAAATACCCAATATTTCCAGAAATAGCCTGTACTTCCAGAAATACCCAGTACTTCCAGGTCTGAGATCAAGTATCTTACTTGCCTTGTCATGTGACAAGGCAATAGGGGCAGGGAGTCCGCTCCTAATATTCTAGGGCACAAATTTTAAAGAGTGACCACATGGGATTGTCTCCCCTGGCACCCATCTTTCTCATTTAATGTCAGTCAATAAATACATTTATAGCGTTTAGTGGCAGTCTTTCTGACTGCTTTCTGACTCTCTTTTTTCTTATAGGTATCAGGCTGTCTCAGTCGCCAGGCAGAAGAATCTGTGGAGGTGCCAATCGCTGGGCAGGTTTGCTGTCAATCTTGTGGCTGATTGGCAGCCAACCTTTTGGAGGGAAAACAACTGTCCAGTAACATTTTACTCTACCCTTTATACTCATTTTTCCTCAGGAACGGTCACAGCTACATCACCTGTTCCAGCCCCCTGTTTACCCTTTATGAGGTAATGGACAGTTGGTTATGGTTTACATTTGAATCGTAATGACTAAATGTATTTGGTTTAATAACGATTAATAGAATGTTGGTGTATGTTTTAATATGGATTATTTATTTAAAGTAAGTTTATTTATTTATAATCCAATAGAGGAGCTGTGGCCTAACCTTTTACCACAATCAGATTGGTGTGTTTTTATTCACTGCAATTTTGTTAAATAAAAGAGGCGGTGGGTGTTTATAGGGCGCACAATGCCATGTTAGTCCTTAATCTGGCCATACAGGTTAAGTGAATTTGTGCAAATGGACATAAACAACTGATATCTCACCGATATTGATAGTTTACCAATCAGAATGCTGGCACTACAAGCTTCTTACCACTTGATGCGGTACAAAGCTTCATGGCCACTGTATGCCCCACACTCACCAGAGTACTCCCTGCTCTTGATCAACCAAAAAAAAGGCATTTGTGATAAATGTTTGATCAACATTTTGATCCATAATCAGCTGAACATTGTTTAGTTTTTAGGAGATCTTTGTTAGATTCCATTTGTTCATACGCACTAACATAGCCTTTCAGTGTTACATACAAGATAGGGACTGTAGGTTTGTTCTTAAGTTGAATTTGTATGCAAGTGGGAACAGGTACAGGTATCTCAACATATTATTAGGCAGCATGGTGTCAATTATTGTATATTTCTACATACTAATACTAATACTACATGCAAGAGAATAATACTATTTCTACATACTAATACTAATACTACATGCAAGAGAATAATACTATTTCAGAGTCCAAGTACGGTTTGCCACCGCAACCACCTCCATAAATGTAAATTGAAACTGCTTTTTTACCTCCTTAAGAATTAAGAATTGCACATTAGTAGTAATAGAGAAGTATATGGCATGTATTAGGTCTGCAGGTAGTTGTGCAGGAGTACATCTAGTTGTTCTGGTGCATATTCGGGTTATTGTGGAATGTGAAGGGAATAACTGGTGGAAATGCTGGGGATTAAAAAGGAATCATTGCAGTTAAGGATGATTTCTATTTCTATTAGAAATCCTGTTCAAATAGAAATTCCCTCCTGAATAAAGTTATTTATGGTGAAGTTTTTTGTTTTTTTTTCTAAATTATTATGTATAATTTATGGATCTCAACAAATTCTTAAAGAAGAGAACATTTTATTCAAAATGGGTTGAATATGATTGTGATTGTGTCAAACTTACCTCTTCCTCACTAAAGCGCAGGCGTCTCTCTTCTGCGCATGCGGGCAGATCTGACTCTGGGCATGCCTGTGCTCCCAAGCTATATCAGTTTTGCCCAACCTGCCGGCCAATCAGGAAATAGCCTCTTAATCATCCGTGGCTATTTAGCTACCTCAGACACAGCACTCAGCATTCGTGTAACGTGTCTCCACTGGAGCCGAGCCCCTAGTTCTGTTGAGCTAGTTCCTGTTCACTTGGTGCTTAATTCAGTGTTTCCTGTGTCCTGTGTTAACCCCTTGTTGTCCAGTCTGTTGGTTGCAGCCCATTCCCTTGTTGTGTTCCAGTGTTCCTCTCAGTCTGTGGATATTCCTGTGTCACCTGTGCCTCCTGTTGCTTCCAGTGTTTCCTGTGTTCCCTGTGTCAGCGGTGGCCCCTGTGTCACCAGTGTCTATTTCGTGGAATCCTTGTAATTGACCCCTGGCGTGTGACCTGAACTCTCTTGCTTGCTGCCTGCCTTGACCCCGGCCTTCCTTGACTATCTTTCTGCCTTGTGATTTGCTACCGTGTATCTTCCTGCCCACCCTGGTGTGCCCAAGGACCGCAACCTGGGGGTAACCGTCAGCACAACATCCTCACCACTAGAGGCTCAGGGGAAGACCTGGTTACTGCTTAGACTCTGCACCTTGGCCCATCTCAGGGCTCACACCACTCCCGTGCAAGCTGTAGCGCCCCCAGTGGCCCTGTCTCCCTAAGTGTGACAGATTGAACAAAGATGAAATCATGGTAAATGTTTCTTAATTGTTTTTAATCTATTGATACAATATTTGATGGTTTAGTTATAAACAAATAGTGGATTTATTGATGCCTTAAAAGTTCCATCTATTGTTCTGTCTTTATATTGAGCTTTACAGGGGGTGTGGCATCCATTTTTAATTTTTTGCTGAAGCAGTATACAAAAAATGGACGTTTTAAGAATTTGAAAGTGGTTGCATAAGGCTATAAAATTGCTGATAAAAAACAATAGTTACTGCCTTTTGCTACTACCAGGCACCTACTAGTAAAGGCCAAAGTTTTTACCCCCAGTCTGCACTAATCCTTTAATTTAGGCAGATAGGGGAAATTTATGCTTTTATGCAGATGTCTGATAATTGTTCAGAATGAATAATTTTTGACCAAACTCCAAATAATTATTATTTAAAAACTGGACAATTGGGTAAAAAGTTTTCAATCCTTTTGGTGCACCCTAGAGGATTTGTTTGGGCAATTATTATTCATCTTTGAGCATGTGTACACATCCACGTCTGCTGAACTCAGTAAATATGCATATCATTGTTTTACATATGGAATCATGGAATGTGATATAATTGGAGGTGAAAGCTTATTGTTTAGTAATTAATAGACTTTTATCTAGCGTTTTACATAGTTACGGTAGTTTAGGTTTTCATATTTAAAATTATGCACACCTATCATGGAGTTAAAGAGTCAGAACAATGTATATGTAA
Source organism: Pyxicephalus adspersus (assembly GCF_032062135.1). Classification (NCBI taxonomy): domain Eukaryota; kingdom Metazoa; phylum Chordata; class Amphibia; order Anura; family Pyxicephalidae; genus Pyxicephalus; species Pyxicephalus adspersus. The sequence goes on along the minus strand of NC_092858.1, from coordinate 85,427,430 downwards.
AGTATGCTATATAGAGTGCAGCAATCAAGACTATGTAATGCACAGCTTTCAAAGTGCACACCCCTATTACACTGTAACTTAGCTATGAGTGCCCTGGAGCCCAGTGGTGCATTTACCAGTGCAGGAACTCATAGTGTGGCTTCTAAATTTAAAATTCATTAAAACTGATAGACTGATAGATAAGGCAGGTTTAACCCTACTAGCCAATAGAAAGGATGCCATATCTTTGTTCCACTGAAAAAAAATCTGAAAACTATGTAATTTAGTGAAAACCCAGATCCTACTCAGGCTAATACTCATATTAGCTGCGAAAACATTTAATTTAATGGTATGGACAAAAGAACCAGCAGGGTTGATATTCCCTGTTTGTGCCACCAGATAAAATAGTTCACAGAGTGGATCCAGAGCTCTTACCTAAATTAGGTAGTCTTTTCCACAGATGACAAGAAATTGTAACATTTGTATGGGTTTCAGGTTTAAAAAAAGGAAAAATAATGCGGCATGGCATGCGTGCAAATAATGAGGCATGCTAGACATAACTTCGGATGGTATGATATCTTATTTCACTGTGGCTTTGGTCAACTTGTGGGTTTCTATAAGCTGATGCCTCATCATAGCAGATTTACAAAGCAGCTACCTTTGTAAGTTTTTAAAGTATTGCATGACTGGATTGTCCTCCACTTCAACCAGGACCAAGCTTTAGCAAGTAATTCTTTATTTAATCTCTCATATTCCATCCAGGAGGATCAATATAAAAAAGCAAAAATGGTTACCAGGTAATTCAAATTCTACAAATCCACCAGGATAGCAGACCAAGATTGAAAGTTTTGTGAGCTGTTTATTTTTGTATCATCTTTACCTACATACATACTGTTACTTTTACTTTGTTTTAATTTTGAGTATAGTTGATCTTTAATTGTTTATTGGTATTTATTCTCGTTGTCTACAGCTAAGAATAGTTTAGCTTTCAAACTCAATTTAAACACTGGGAAGTACAAGGTGTATGCTCTGTGTAAGCCAACTAAAATTAAATTAAAAAAAAAATAAATCTAAAATTAAACAGATGAAGTTTTACACAAAAGATAAATGTTCTGGAGTAAGGATTTTCTACAATTCCATGTGAAAAGTAAACATGACTCAGCAAATTAACTAAACCACAGTTATTATCTTGTTTTCAGTGAGCATGGTTCCAAAATCTAAGCACTGGTAGATCATTCTCTTTTTTAATTTAGTAGTAAATTGTTTAGACAAGTCCTTGGATAAATAAAACGTTAAAATGTATTAGTAGATTTGCGGTCTGCAAATTATTCCTTAGTACTGCACATTTGTATTTTGTTGCAGAATATTTGTTAGAATAGCACATATTAAAAAATGTGTTGGATATACATTTACATATGACCAAGCACTCAGAAAGAATCAGTACATAGGTCAAAAAACAATGAGCTATAGTTTTCAGTTATCATCCTTTTTGACAAAAGGTAATAACAATGCAGGTTATACAAATAATAATCTGTATGACTTTTTCCCATCTTAGCAGGTGATTACTTGGTTATAGGGATGAGCGAGCGAGTTTTTAAAACTCAATCTCGTGGCAAATCTGGCCGTTCTCACTTACCGAAATTGTAAGCAAGAATGGCCAGTGTAAATCTGCCAAACGAGATCGAAAAAAGGAAAAAAAAAAAGAAAAAAAAGATTGCGGGCTGCGTGCAATCCGCGGCACTAAGGTTTCCTAAGCCAATCAGAGAGCACTAGAGGTTTTGAATGGGGAGACTTGGCCCCATTTAACCTCTAGTGCCGGGGATTGCACACAGGATTCCCAGGGCTGCATGAACGATTGCAGCCCTGAGAATCCATTGCGATCCTGGGGCACTAGTGGTTACATAACCTCTAGTGCCTGGAGATCGCAGTGGAACTGCAGATGAACTCTCAATGGAGTTTCTCTATTGAGAGTTCATCTGCAGTTCAGTTCCCACTGTCACAGGGCTGATGAGTACAACCCGAAGACCATAGGAACTTTGTGGTCACAGCTGATTGTAGGAGGGACGCGAGTGCCTCCAATCAGCTGTGACTGCATGTGAACTCTCAATGGAGTTTCTCCATTGAGAGTTCCTCTGCAGTTCAGTTCCCACAGTCACTGGGCTGTACTTCTCAGCCCGGTGACCGTGGGAACTGAACTGCAGATGAACTCTCAAAGGAGAAACTCCACTGAGAGTTCATCTGCAGTTCCACTGCAATCCCCGGGCACTGGAGGTTAATCAACCTCCAGTGCTGGGGATCATAATGATTTCCTTGATCTTCCGATGGTTTCGCAAAATCAGTTCGCTGAAATTTCCTATCAGAAGTTCGAGGAAATTTTCGCAAGAATGCCAGAGGCTCTCCTTACTTGGTTATTCCCTTATACAAAGTCCCGTAAGATGATGAGGGAAAGCACAGTTATTTTGTAGTGTGCATTCTACAGTAGGAAATTCCACCCTGAATAAAGTTTATTTTGGATATTTGTAAAGTTATGAATGATTGGAGCTTTTTTATTACCTAAAATGTCTTAACATGTGTGTCTTTTAGTACTGTGGGTCAAGTATTTCCTGTAGTAGATGGAGGGAGCTTCTTTCTCAAATGATGACCAGGAATATTCTTGGAAATGAAATTACCAAGCAACTAAATTGTTTCATTGACATTAAGCTTTTTATCTATAGGGAACCCTAAAATAAAGTATCCTTTATTTTAAAAACAAAAATGAATACAAACAGATTGATTAAATATTTTTATACCTAAACTAACCGGCAAGAAAAAAAATACTGTCTCTTGCAGTGCATAAAAAATATTCCAATAGTTTTTGTTAATTGTTTAGCATGACTTGTTCTCATTATCCACGGCTACGTATTTTTTACCTTGCAAAGTAAAAAAGCTACCAATCATAAGCTCTGTGTAGGCTATCTAAATTGAAATATAAACCCAAATCTAAACAGATGAACTTTCCACACAGGAAAAAAACCTTGGGAAAAAAGGACTTCCTACAATCCCGTGTGAGAATTGAAAAAAGTTACTAAACCACAAACATTATTCTGTTTTGAATAAAACATAGTTAAGTTATCCAAGGATTTGCAGATCATTTTGCTGATGAAAGAAATAGATACATTAGGGTATTTCTTCTAGTAAGCCTTTTATTCTGCCATTTGAGTCTACCAGCATACTAAATGTAAAATGAACCTGAACTCAAAAAGTGAAGATTTACTATTTTATTAGTAACATCAAAAAAAAGTTATTTGTGTCTGAATGGAATCATGATTTTCTCCTGAAATATTGCAGTGTATGTCCTATGTCTAGGCATTGCTGTGCCTACAGCCTCACAGCTGCAGTGTGAGATCATCGATGGCATCTCTCCTGGATTTTCACTTTTATTTTCTGCCCTTTAAAATCACAAAAATAAAAATAATGTAATTTAGAAAGAAGCATTGCCGCAATGAAAAATAGGTCTCTGTGCCATCTCATCCTACAATATAAAATGTTTGGGGCAGCAGCTAAAGTAATAAAAGCAAGCATTCACGTTCTTCAGTTCTACAACTCACACTGTCAAGTATTATCAGTTTAACTTATCTCAACTAAGTAGCTGACAATTTATTTACTTTGTGGTTCATTTTTTTTAAATTGTCTCCAAACTTAATATTGAAATTTTTATATTTTTCAGCACACCAATACTAAGACGAGATGGCTGCAATAATTTGCATTGTCAGGCTTTCCCAATATTTTCATCTAGAAAATACCCTTCTTGTGTCCAGCTGGGTGCAATCATTCCTCCACTGTATCAATAGAAGAAGCCATGGTTGTCACCCATGTTGCTATCCTGATTTGAATGACAAGAAAGTTGTCACAGATACCTGCAGGTCCAGGGGATCGGTGCCTCGGTCAGTGCCACCCACCTTTAACTCCCCTGCTGCCAGCACCAGCTATACCAAGGCATCGTCTCCTCAGCTCACTTCCTGGTCCAGGTCATGTGACCCCCAGTCAGCTGCTCCACTACCTCAGAGGACTGGAGTGTTTCGGAGACACGCTCCCCCTGCTGGTGGAGATGTGAACACCACCAACCTCTAGTCTCTAGGACACCCTCTGGTGGTAGGATAGGATGCAGCAGGTCACATGGCTCCACCTATTACAGGCCCTGCCCTTAAAAGGAAGTGAAGGGCAACAGGAAGTTGCCTGAACAGGGAGTTCCTTTGGTTCTGCTTCCAGGTTCCTGTTTGTTTATTCTCTTACTCCTGATTCTTTGTGTACCGACCTTGGCTTGATTCTGACTACTTCTGATCGCTGCCTGCCCTGACCTCCGGCTTGCCTGACTACTCTCTGCTCCTCACTCTGGTACCACGTCCTGTTCCTGCCTGTCAGCAGTCACCTGCCTCGGCGTGCACAAGGGCATCATGGCTCGTGCTCTGAATTTTCGACAGTTTCAAGCACTTCTTAAGGAGGTTATAATTGTTTACTTATGTACAATAATGTCAAGTGGTTGAGCACAGGACGAGTCCTGGAGAGATTTGTAGCCTGCTTGGATGAAATGAGGCCGTTTATGAATGAAAAAAGGGCAGGAATATCCACAGCTCACTGATATGGCCTGGCTTACAAATCTCATGTTTTTTCACTACACTTGAATGTACTGAACAAACAACTGCAAGGTGTAGGAAAAACAACAGAAAGGATGTTTTGTGATATCAAAACATTTGAGAACTGCAAAAACTGCAGGTTTTTGAAGGAGATATTGAATGTGAGCTGCTGAAATATTTTCCAAATCTAAAAATGCATAAAGAAAATTCTACATTTGCAGTAAATCTTACAATCCATCAGGAAATCTACAAGGAATATTCTAGAATTGCAGCAGCTGCAAAGGTGAATTTTATATTTCAATATTTTTATTGTTTTTCAAAATTCAAATACAAAACGTAACACAAATCGTATGTTGAAAATACAGTCATTAAAGGTCATCCCAAATGTGAACCCTATATCACAGTAGTGATTTGTATTCTTGTTTGTTTCCTCCTGTTGACATTTGTAATTTGACAATCAATTTACTACATTTAATCATACAATACAGGAAGTTAACAGCACAACGTTATAATACATGCATTACAATCTCTTGAGGATTATTAGGCAATAAAAACTGGTTTACAATGGAAGTTTACTGGAGGGTTCAAAAGGTGAATTTTAGTAACAGATATTTACAGTTCTGTAAGATGGAGACAACCCTGTGTTTTCTTACTTCTCCAGATAAAGCCAATTTTGAAGAACTTGGTCTTTCCTGCTTACACTGGTGAGATTAAGGAAATCTGGAAATGGAGCTATTGGAATTTCAAGTTATCTCTATCTGGAAAAATACATTATATGACCTGCGTGAAACACTGGAGAAGATACAAGGGATGACAAAGGACAGCAGAGTTAGTTCTGAAAATGAAATCCTTAAAATGTGGAATTCTCTACCAAATAATTTTAAGTCAATGAAAGCACTTAGGAATGCTTTCCTTACCTTACTTGGATCATTTCTGCTTGTGAGCAGCTGTGAGCAGCTTTGAATTATATCAAATCTTGCTCCAGAAACAGACTAACAGATGACCTGAGTGCCGCATGTGTTGCTTTTAAACTTACAAAGTATGAGTCAAGGTTAGACAAGTTATCAACATGCATACAACAGCAAAAATCACATTCATTGTTCAAAAGCATGCCAAATGCAAACTTTTGCATTTTGATAAAAAAGTTGTTTGTATCATTAAAAGCTCTGTTATTGTGTTTTTCCTTTAAGACAAAAGATGGTAATGTATGAGTTGATTTTTCTAAACAAAAACCTCAGTATTTAGGTTAAACTGCAGAGTTGGCACTTTGTGATAAATAGGCGAGTTTTGGGTTGCAGTTTGGGTACATGGTCTCTAAAAAGTTTGCCATGAGTGCCATAAGGTATGGTAGTATGTTATTGTATGTTGCAACACTTGCATCAGGTGTCCACTTTGCCACTCAAAATGTGTGGCACCACATAGAGATAAGTGCATTGCTTTGTTTTACACTATGGAACCTCACCATGCATATATTTCCACAACACACACAGTCCATGAACAGCAAGATCAACTACAATAGACCGAACACTCTTCTATAGAATCTTCATTTCCAACTTTAGCTTGTACTTTATCACCACTACGACTTTTTAAATGACTTAAAATGGAACTAAACTTAAATATTAAAAAGCTGGGCAGCCAGGTTCTTTATTGCAGAACAATTCCCATGGCAATAAAACAAACTTATCTGTCTGTTTGCAATCTTTTTTTAATGTACATTGAGCTGCCTATGTGCTAACATATTGGGTTGCTCCAGCCTGGCCAACCAAGCTGTTTGAAAAACCCATACCTAGAAGATCCAGGTGCCAAAGCAAGGCAAGTTTAGATAAAAAAAAACTTGTAACCAGGCAAATAAGTTATTACATTGCAAAAAAGACATCACCAATCTCTCTACAATAAATGACCTACCCACTTACAGTATTCTAATGTTTGGGTTTAGTTGCACTTTAATGTCATATAAAGTACTTCATTGTAATATCTGTAGTTTTAAAGAAAACATTTCAATTCCCCAAGCACATAAATATAATAATAGATTCCTAATCTGCTATTTCAAATGCACTCTAGCTTTCCCTGAAGTGTGCGGACCACATAATGCTGGTGCTGACATGCAAATTTTGACTTTTAAGAGTCAGGAGCTAAGCACTCCTCCCAATCACTAAGCATTTAACCCTGGCACTGAAGTGTACAGAACAAAGTGATACATGACTGACATGAACAGGAGGTGTAGTTGACATGCATGTTGCAACTGATTGTTTGGTTTTACCTTCCCTATGAAAGATTTCAGTGTCCTATCTTAAGTCTGTTTATTACGTGTTCTTTGTGGCCTGCTACTACTTGTATGTTATTATTCAGTAACAGCTTTGCAAAGTCCTTTGGCTATTTTCAAAAAACAGTGCCCCTCAGAACCCTATCGATTCCCATACTTCTTTAGTGGAAAAATGTAAGCTATTATGTTACTACAGGTTACTACACATTTTACATATAGTTATTACAGTAAAGAATGGCAATTATGGTTGGGAAGAATGGCAATGAACTGCAGGCAAGGTAACCTGAACTACGCCAGAGGAGTCCTTTACAAAGGTGCTTTTACTAAGGCCTAAATGGACAAGGTAACAGTGTCTCTTTAACAATAATTCCACAGAAATAGTGTTATGTGCTGCCATTTCACTGGATGTTTTATAATAAATGGTAGATTTGTTTAGCAACTGCATAGTTTGGAAAAAAGTCTAAGACTTTTTTCGATAATATTCATCCTCCATTCATTATCTTGCTGCCCCCTTTCTTTGCCCAGACAGAGTGGAGTAGGTCTATAGTAGCTCCTCCATGTCAATCTGGCAATGCTCAGGCTTAGTGATAGGCCCAATGTTCAAAGTAATTGGACAAATGATAGACAATTACATGTTCCTTGATACTAGGAAGTACTGAGCATTTCACTCCTCTCTGCTTTAACCATGGAGCAGGGTTGGAGCAAAGTAGCCTATTAAATCAAGACACAGTTGTACATTATACAATAGATAACCTAGCAAACGCTTTTTAACACCAAAACATAATTTTACCCACTAGGATCATATCAGTTCCAAATTGGAAAATTATAGAATACTCATTATCACATCACATTAAGGTAATAAATTGATTATGGCTCATGTCACTATAGCAATCCTGCAACAGGATCACTCAACGGACACTCACCTATTTCACCTGTGTCAGTTGCTTGCTGCCCGAAAGTTGCAGAATGTCCAACCACAACTCCCACAATGCATAAGTACAGTAGATGTGAGTTTGAAAGCTGTAAAGGAAATCAGAAAAAGACAACCTATGCATAAGCATAATGATCTTTGTGCTAAGTATGAATGACCATATAACCCGAATGTGTGTAATTACCATCTGTGCAGACACTTCTCCTGCAATTCATACCAAAGGAATAATATTGATTGGTCAGAAAACTAAACTAAAACTCAATTAATCTGCAAATAACTGATACATGTAGTAGAATTTACCAGACATGCTAATGACTATTTTCTGCTGGTGTCAAACTACATGTTTTCTTCAACACCTAATACTTATCTTTTGTATTTTCTTGACCATCAAAATGTCATGCATTATATAGGATCACTATTAACACTGTACATTTAGACGTAAAGGATTGGAAATACTGAACCCACTGCTCACATCTACCCATGAATCACCATGCTAACAACTGCACCTGTCAACCTATGATCCTCTCTGTACTCTTACCACATACCACTGTGCCAGCCTCCTCCCTAATGTTACATCCAACACACTTTCCTAATGTCACCTCACATCACAGCACCCACCTGTGCCAGTCACCTCCCCATGCTCACGCCTCCTACCACTGCAGAAATTATCTTCTCTTTTACCCCTCACACCGAATCAGCCACTGCACCCTCTAATAATCCTACCCATGCTTTCACCATCCACCACCATGCCAGCAATTGCCCCTCATGTTCTCAACACTTCTCAAGACTATTCTGGAACAGGCACATGCTACTGTATAGACAGCATCTGTAGTCCCATGAAGGAAGGTCATTCTGCTGACACCAGACCATTTGGCCAGCATATACTCCTCATCATAGTAGGAAAAATAAAGAAAACCACAGGAATTTATTACTCTATAATCACAGCAATACATACAGGAGATACAGACTTACTCTACATATACCATCTTCTGTGGTTTAAATGCTTGATCTGGCAACCCTGAAGTAATAATTGATTTTTACTAAACTGAACAGCTATACTAGAACTACCAGTGACTATTGTATTTTCACTAAGTGAAGAGCAAAAATAAAAGGCGACATCCAGACTGATTATGTAAACCAGCTGCAGCTGGAGGCAAGAACACGCAAGGCCAGAGAAAGCACAAGATTCTTTTGCTCCAAAAAATGAGATGTGGCTGTGAAGCAATTTCTTTAATAATTAAGCAGGCTAGTCAGGGCCAGATGTCAGATCTTATTTAAAAAGCCTGCACAAATTTTGCATATGCAGCACTTAAAACAAATGCTCACCCACCATTGGATTTTTAAAATCATAAAAACTTTATTATATTTATAAATATGTACATTTTCGACACATTGAAAAATTAGACACAATTTCAAGATGAAACAATGATCTTTGTTCACCATGTAAAATATTGTGTTTACCTTCCTAAAAGCCATATCATTTTTACTGACTTTTTCTTTCTAATATGCATGGCAACATTCACCAAATATATGTGAGAGTACTGTGTCCACCCAAAGGACCATGCAGTCACCCAAATCTCTGTGCAAATTGTAAACCAGTAATATTAAATAATGCAAAGTCATTTTTTTGCAGCCAGAATTGTCTATTGTTGGGTGTGGACCCCAGCCACAATCTAGGAACCCTTTACGGCTGCTCTGGGATACTCTGTTTCCACAAGATATAACGGATATTTATTTATAATTCATTTTTATATTATGTCTTCAGAAATCATTGTACAGATCATCAGAAATGACCAATTACCATTGTCTAATGGTAGTTTGTTCCTCTACCCTGTCTGTTAGTCTTTATTTTGTAAGTGAATTTGGCATTAGTAGAAATGACTCAAGGCATTTTACATATCTAAGCAAGCTGTAGATAAGGGAATAGAATAGACATATAAATACTTCTAACATTTGCAATGCAAGGATGCGGAATAGAATAAGGAAGAGCGAAGCTCTAAAACATCATTTTACAAACTTTTTAACATGGGGGAACCCCTTAAAATAACCTTCAGGTCCTCAAGGAACCCCTTTTATAATTACTATATCCACAGCAAATAGAGCCTTATCTTGGTGGTCAGTGGGAAAAAAAGCTTCTTACATTGCTTACCAGTGGGAAGAATATCACCCTTTTTCCCAAAAAATTATTGGTGTCAGTTAAACTGACTTGAGAGGCACAAATTGCTCATTGCTCTTAGGATTCCACAAAAGCATGTTTGGGAAACACTGCTGTAAATGTTGTTGTTAGTATAGCTATAATTGGTATTCTTATTGCCCATGCTAAATTCACTGATGGGAAAACATGAGGATAGTTACAGATCACTTAATGCTGGAACTTCTGGTATTTTCTAATAAAGAAATGATGTTAGGGTGAAGAACTACAGTGGGGATGATAAAGAGGGAAGAAAATGGAGGATAAAAACAAGTTTGAACGCTGCAGTCTATCTGCTACAAATATTTTGCTTCATCGCTCCTCTTACTGCCACTGACTCTTAGTAAATCTGGCATTCACCAAATATTCTCTGGTGGGAATCAATCACTGCCACTAAAACACATGTACCTCCAAGATTCTCCACCAAAATATGTTTGGTGAATTTCAGATTACTAATGCTTTATAAAGTCTGGAGAGGAAACAATTTTATGTCCAGTCAGTTACTAAACACTTACCTGGGTTATAAGTATCACCAAATTACAAATATTTCAGAAAGAATAGCATTCTCTGCACTGTGGTTGATCACTGAATTGTCTTTGTGTAGACAAGTGTATGCCACTAAAAATATGTAATTCACACTGCGCTCTGCACCCCTCATTGGTCAAAGTCTATTTCTGATCTATGCTTTGCTCTTTTGCTTTTGCATGTGCAGAAAAACACCTATTACACTTAGTGATAATTCTGTCTAGCCCAAAATTCAATTATAAATTATGCTAGCAACTATTGAAATGATTTTTTCTTGAGTCTTCTTAATATTTTTTGATAGCTAGTCATTCAGTTCCTTGAGTCAATGTTTATATTAATGATTTTTGTAGTGATGCTGTACTTTAGTAAAAGGTGAAAACAGGTCTAAAATCTATGTAAAGCAAAAACGTATTTTTTTTTTCATTTTAAATATAAAGAGGTATACTTTAACCCTTCTGGTTCATCTTTCCAGTATGCTCAATGACCATTGCATTGGGACAGAGGGGGGATTGGAAATTCAAACTTGTAAACTTCTCACCAGATCAAGAGGTGATAAAAATGTTCCAATGGTGAAATTTGTTCAGGTGGCATATGTAGAAGGGGGGGGGGGGGTTCCCTTAATTTTTATGTATCTCTAAGAAAGGAAGTGAAAGAAAATTTCCCAAATTGAATACAGACAATAAAATTAAATCCCTACACTATGCAAATCAAAATAGTGTTGACTTCAGATACACTGTATTGCTTCTTTTTTTAAAATTAGCAAATCAAACAATGATGTATGCAATTTTCCATCAAGTCTGTTTTTGCTAAAACCTATAATTAGTGGATTTATTAGGCCTGATTTAAGGAGAGGATACACTTTCATCTGTAAAGCTGGGTGATCCAGCGAACTTGGAATGGAATTCCTAAAACTCATTTGCTATTTGTTGGCGAATGTTTTGAATCCTGGACCAGATCCATTACAGGTTTACTGGCTTCACTGATGAAAGTGTATCCTCTCCAACCTTGGAGAGCTTTTTTTATTGCCAACAGTCAATGATTATATTTGCAGGCTAACATGCATGTCAAAGAATACCTTAAACATTTGATATATAAATGATATTTACAGTGTACAGTATATGTAAAGCTTAGCAAATAACTGTTTTGCTTTCATTTAGTCTAGTAAATGTATAAATTAAGGGTTTTGTTATATCTGTTCAGTAAGTACAAGCAAAAAAACTGTTGTCTGAAGTTTAGTGAACGTACGTGTGCTCTTTGTCCCTGCTGATTCATTTAGCCCAGCTCTCTCTATTGAGATGGAAAGGGGAAAACATCTGTAATCCTGTGTAGGGGGAAAGGGGGATAGGGGTATGTTACTGAAAGGATCACTAGGTGAAAAAAAGAAAGAAAAAAGGCCTGAAAAAAGAAAACTATTGCAACCACTACATCTAAAGACAGAGGTACTGCGATCCATAAAATGTTTGTTTTTGGGTTTAGAAGACATTTAACTTAATTTTTAATTTGTCCTTTTAAAGAGCTTTATTACACAGAAATGTGGCTCAAGTCTCTCATGTAGTGATTAATTCTGCAATAAGGTTTATGGTGCTGTGCATGCTTCCCAGAACCACAAGCCCCAATTTGTTTAGGCCGAGCAGGCAGAAGAAGAATCAGCACTGTCTGTGGGCCTATAAAGAAATAGATGTGTGATGCTTTAAAAACCCCAGCGGGGAAGCCTTCACAGCTGGCCATGCCTTGTGAGTAAAAAAGATTCACTAAAACAATCATGGTATACTTTGGAGTGTCTTATTAGCAAAAACACGTGTCTAGCCAACAACATTTTAGGTAAACTGAGAACAATGTGAAGTTTGACGGGATGATTTAGCTGTATTATTTAATAAAAAGAAAAAGCAATCAGAGGAATAAACTAAAACCTTTTTGTGCCCAGGAGCTATGCAGTGTAAGCAGCTCATCAAGCCTATTTATTATTCATCACTTCCATCATAGCATGAGTTAGCGTTAGAGTTTCTGCACTGTGCTGCACACATCTCTCTTTCCAGGTCAAATAAGTGGTCGTATATCTGTTGTAATTATAGATATTGGTTGTATATTGTGGATCATCAATTCTTACACTATTCAGTTTTCTGATGAGGTTGATGTTTTTGTGGCTTTGTTGTCTTGTTCAATGAAATAACAAGATATGAGCCTGGCTGTGTACAATGAAGGGAACTGCTTGGAAAATAGGCTCACATACCGAGGTGTACATTTCCTCCAGTACATTACAATTCCCTGCAGGTTTCTCCGGCAAAGAATAGGTTAAGGTAATTGCTGCAGGCATGGTTAGTTCAATAAACGGAAAGAATCTCTAGGGGAGGCTGTCATAACCCAGTGAAGCACAGCATACAAATTGTTCAGAGCAGCCAATCACAAGCACATTGGATAAGGCTGGAGTTTATCCCAGCACTCTGCCAGCCATAAAGCAGACATGACATCAACCAGTGCTGGTTGTTTTGGCTGGTTGGTAAACACATTTCCTAAGGATACATACGGCTGGTTCCATATATTCGGACATATGTGCCTGGGTCACTGATATCCATTTTCCCCAAAACTTATACTTCACAATAAAGCAATATGGGGCAAAAAGCAATCTGCTAGCAAAACATTCAGATTCAGATATCAATTTTAATGTCAGCCTATTTAGGGATTAGCTAAATGGTGATAATTGGCACCTCCACATTTCCTTCAGTATTACACAAAACTTTTTTAAAGAACTTTTGGATATATGATAATGTAGAAAAAAGACCTTTAACTTCATGTGTGATAAACTAAAGAAAAGATTTCAGTGGACCCTGTGTTTTAATAATAGATCCCATAAGGCCATCCCTAAAAGTAGATGGAATCTTTATCCAAATGAGAATTAGAGATATATTTATCAAATATTTGGTGTTTGATTGACTGACATTTGCACATATCCCCTGTGTCGAGGTAAGAGAAAATGTAAATAAGTACAAAACACAAAAACAATACTTTATAATTCTATTTTTTGGTATTTATTTTCTAATATTTTCTTTTCCAAGCCCAGAGACTAACTATGATCTGCACTTTCCACTCCAGTGATATCAAGTCTTACATGTGGACTCAAAGCATAGGGGGAGGGGTACGCTGCATGATCCACTCTCCCTTTGTTATTGGAATACCAGCCTCCATGTTTGGGGTACCAGGCTGATTAGTTTGAAAAGGAAAAGTTTTTTACCTGTTATAAATTACAATTGAAAAAATAATCATTTTTTTTTTAATCTAATTTTAATAAATTGACCTTAACCTTTTAAGTGCATATAACCTTAATTTCAGCACCATGGAAAGCAATCATCAGCATGTAAATGAATGGATTCCTCCTATTTAACAAGATGGTCTCAAACATTACTAAGGTAAAGGTAAAAGTTAGCTGCTCTGTACTATCAAGATTTGACCAGGCAAGGTTTATCATAGGAAGATTTCCCCTGTCAGAAATCCTGACAGAAAATGTTAGGTGAATCCCAATGAATGTTGCTTGGGCAAATGTGCCTATATTTTTTACTATGAAACAATACTTAAGACATAAAAACAGAAAGTATGAATGTGTTAAGGTAATAATTTGAAGAGCCACCTTTTTCTTCAATTACAGCTGCAAGTTGCTTGGGGTATATCTTTACTAGATTATCAGATTTAGCCACTGGGATTTGTGCCCATTTCCCAATGCAAAACTGCTCCAATTTTGTAGGTTGGAAGTGTTTAATTGGCATTTAGCATTGTTCAAGTCATGCCACAGATTATTTTTTGAATCGGGGTCTATGACTAGCCCATTACAAAACATTTAAATGTTTGTCTCTAAACCACGTCAATGTAGCATTATCAGAATACTTACAGAATAATAAAAGGCCATTTAAGGTCTTGTTGGAAGGTGAACTTTCATCCCAATCTCAAATCTCTGGCAGATGACCACATGATGTTTCTGCAGCCATGCTTCACCATTCCACCCAGCGTTCTTGAGTTGATGTCAAGTGATGGGTTTGTGCCAAACATTGAGTTTTCCTTGATGGCTAAAATTTTTAGTTTTAGTCTTATGTAACCAGAAAATCTTCTATGTTTTTGGGAAGTCCACTGCTTTCTTTTATGTAAAAGTGTGTATTCTTATTATTTACTGTTTTCTTACCTGTTGTTGTGATAGATGCAGGGGACAAGTAAGTCAAGTAGGTTTTATGTCACTAAAAGATTATATTTCACAGTCATCAAAATTATTTTTTAGACTCATATGAGAAGCAAAACCAAAGTTACACTAGTTCTCACGAAGACCAATCTCTGATAAAATTGCAGAATGGGCTTTCTGTCTGTAGCTACTGCGAAGCTGAAAGGTGGATATCCCTGAATGTGTGTGTGTATATATATATATATATATATATATATATATACACACATTCAGGGATAAACTAGCAATACACATTAGATGTTTAAAATCCATGCATAGCCAATCAGTTCTTCTCCCTCAAGTTAAGTCCCATGTGTCTGTGGGTAGTTACAATTTACAGTGGATATCTATCAGTAACCATATTGTTCAAACCCTTTATCTATCTGCAGAGTAAAATTGTGACTATACAGCACCAGGTCTTTATTTCCAGGAGCATTTCAAAACAATGGCATATGAGATTTGTTTTCCCATAGCATAGGCGTAGGACTTTCTGTCAAATGACTGTGTGTGTGAGTCTGCAGCATCAGTTAGGTCACAGTTTTAGTGAGTGAGTATTCTATTGCAAGCTATCCTTTAATCTTATGTTATCATAGAATTATGGCCTCTCATTAAAGAAAACATGTTTGATTTATAGGTGCATTTCACTGTGCTCCATTAACCCCTCCCCACGAAGCTCCACATGTATGCTGAGCCTGCCACCTATTGCAGTTTCCTGTATTAGTATGACAATGATGCTGCACTGCTGGTAAATTCATTGCCACTTTCATATAGGCTGTGCCTTTTTGGAATTCGGTGGAAAAAAATGTTGCAGAGGGCATGCCTAACAATTGTGTTACTGCTCAATCACAAACTTGTAGCTTACAATTTATCACCTGTCCAGACTTAGTCCTTGCCCATTGCTTTCTATGAATGTACTGCCTCTGTAGCTGACACCCTTAGACTGTGATCTGCAGGGACTGGGAGGGGATTGGACAAATGAGGGAGGTTTTGGGTTAGTCAGGTAAGAATAGTGAAAAATTATAGTTGTATTGTTTTTTTTTTTATGTGCACATTGTTTTGGGCATATTCTTTATACTATGGAATTATATACAATAGGCAAGAGAAGGACAATTGTGATATTTGTCACAATAACTGATAGTTTACTATTGTGGTATTTTTATCAATTGTATATTTATTACCTGACATTTATAATAACAATTTACATAAATTATTTGACTACCCAATCAGTACATTCATATCTATGTGATCACACAACATGTTTTGGCCGATAACTGACAGCTTGCCATCTAATTCCTGTAAAGGAACATTGTTCTAAACTGAAGCGTTGGCAAGTTCAATTAATAGGTAAAAAAACAGAGAGTAGACTTATGAGAGAAACAATAGGGATACTGATAGGAGTCATTGTAGATGTGTCTGATTGTTTAGAGTTATTGCATTGCTAAGTTATTACTCTGTTGTGTTTCTCATTGGAGCAAACACAGACTAATTTTGTATCATGTACAGTATATGTGGTACATCTGCATAACATTACAAGAAAAAACAATACCTGGTGAGTATTCCAAAAATCCAGTTAGCTACAAAGTTGATGTTGAGGCCTGACGACACTGCCTCTGCTGCACTGAAATCCCAGGCAGTGTTTTCAGCCCTGCCTGCTGGACTACAGTACACAACCTATTTCTGCTCCTAACAGTCCTTTTGTGTACATACCTACCTTGACGTCTTTGCCAACAAAACAATGTCTCTGCCTTGACTGTCTAGAGCAGGGACGTCAAACCCTGACCCGCAGGCCAAATCTGCCCCACAACGTCCTTTTTTGGCCCTCAAAGGAATCCTAAATTTGAATTGTAGCTGGCCCGCCACTACATTGAAATAGCACTGCTACTACAATTCCGCATCTATAGACCAGCGGCCTCTCTGCCCATGCGTGGCCCTGCATTGGACTGTTTTATAGATGCAAGTAATGCCAGGAATTGTAGTAGCGCCATCACTCGCCTCTATAGACCAGTGGTCTCTCTGCCTATGCGTGGCCCCACATTGGACTATGGGTGCTATTTCAGTAAAAAGGGAGTTCCAGCCACTTAAAACATTAACCCCTGCATTGGACTGTTTTCTTGAAGCAGGGAATTGTAGTAGCGGTGCTATTTCAGTTTCTAGTTTGGCCTGCGACTTTGTTAAAGTTTCTAATTTTGGCCCACTGTGTATTTGAGTTTGACACCCCTGGTCTAGAGCCTGCCCACACATGTAGTTCAGGGGAATTGTCTATCTCAGTAGGAACTGACCTAGGTAAATCATCTGATCCCTACAGCTAGCTGCCACCTCTGCAGGGGGCACATATTAAAGATTTGAAAAAAAAGCTTTTTAACACCACTGGAACTAGTTTAAAGAAATAATATTGGATAATGTTGCTTGCTCTAAGGCAGGGATCGGCAAAGTTTTATGGCCACTAGGCTATTTATCGGGTGGGCGGGAGCACAATAGGCCGTACCTGCCCTAATGGCGCCGCCCACCACCAGTGAACACCCCGTGAAGTGAAATCCCTCTCCTCCCTATGCATTGCGGAGGAGAGGGATTTCCCTTCAGGGAGCTTTCCCTATTTACCACGGCGGCATAAGTATCAACGCCGGACGTGGTAAATAGGGGAGCCACTGCAAGGGGGTGGCACCAGAGCTCTGGCAGCTCTGGCCTCCTCCAGCCCCGGTAGTTCCTAACTCCCCCTGGCCAATCCGCAGGTTGCCGGGTCGGCATTAGGCCGGATCAGCCAGGGGGCGTTAGGCCGTAGTAAACTATCGGCCAGGCCGTATCTAGTCTAAAGGCCAGAGTTTGCCGACCCCTGCTCTAAGAGGAGGGACTGATTGGTAGTAACCAATTTGAATACTTTATTCTCTTCCATTTTCTTGAATGGGAGCCAACTGTGACTTACTTTTCCTAGATAATTACATTTTTATGCCATACTAATAGAAGGAACAATACATGTGAATTCTCAGACTCAAATGATTTCTGTGTGTGAGTATGTGCAAACTCATAAATACAAATACCCTCATTATATGTATTTACACACCTCGTTAGTATGTTTTTCTTGTAATACTAACACAGCTCATACATGTGAAATATGATAAAGAAGAGACAATGACTCATTACAACATTTCTTTCTTTTCATTATAATCCATGGGTATTCTTTGCAATTAGATTTGTTTGTTTCACACTAATTATGTATTAGGATTAGAGAACTGCAGGGGCATCACAAAAAATGGATTTTGTGCATTAGCCAGGTTTGAGCTTGCTAAAATTCTAGAAACACTTCAATGTATCCCTTAGGAGTGCTCTGCAGAGACTGCAGAGAAGAGGCAAGCCATGTGATGTGCTAGTGCAACTGTAATGAGCAGCAAGCCTCTACTAAACTCACATCACACCACATTTTATTCCAGCAGATCTGAGCTAGTTACTTCTCATCTGACCATACAATTCCCTGCTAAATGACTGCAGTAAAACGTACAGTATGTACAGCAGGGTTCCCTCTATATAGGGAAATATGATGATATAGCTACATACAATCATTTGTCATTCTTGTGCTTTGGCTGCTGATGAGATTGCAGTATAATATGAAAATTGCTGACTTGGATAACTCTTAAAATTTGCGTTTTGAAAGTGACTTTATAGACTGTATTTTTGTTCTTAAAGCTGAACTCCAGTCAAACAGCTAAATATACAGCTGACCTGTCCTACCTGCTCAAGAATTTCTAATGCTGTCCAGCTACTTTTATGTTTTTTACACCTCTGTCAGACTGTTCAACTAGGAGGATTACACAGTTTATTGTGTTAAACTTTACAAAAAGATGCATATGCAACAAGCCTGATTGGATACTAGTGCCATCCACTCCTCACATATTGATTTGATTCTGCTCCTGTGCC
Organism: Pyxicephalus adspersus; assembly: GCF_032062135.1. Classification (NCBI taxonomy): domain Eukaryota; kingdom Metazoa; phylum Chordata; class Amphibia; order Anura; family Pyxicephalidae; genus Pyxicephalus; species Pyxicephalus adspersus. The sequence goes on along the minus strand of NC_092858.1, from coordinate 85,408,818 downwards.
AGGGTTGACAGGATGCTAATTTCAAGACAGAATCAGGTATTTATGTGAGTTGTGTATAAAAAACACAGATACATTTAAATATTTTTTTGGAATGGTTAGATTGAGCGTAGAGTTGGCTCTCCTCCTGTTTGACTGTCTGTATTCGTGTGTCATTTGCAACCCCTATTTAATGTACAGCGCTGCGTAATATGTTGGCGTTAAATAAATCCTGTTTATTAATATTAATAATATTAATAATAAAAGGAGCAGCAGGAGCCTTTTTGCTCAAAGAGAAAAATTTGCCAATCTCACGCCTGTGCAATGAGATTAGCAAATTTTTTTTTTTTTGCCTACGTCACCTGATCTCGCGCTTGGGTCGGGTGACGTAAGATGAAGAACCCAGTAAGAGAAGATGAAGATGGCGGCACCCGGCTCTGGGACGGATGCCGAGACGACGCAGGAACCGATGCCGGACACCCCCGAGTGATCGGACTGCTCTGCGGGATTGAAGGTATATGTGTTTTTGTTTTTTTTTATTTTTGAGTATAGTTTCTTTTTAACATACCTTGCTTTTTTTTTTTTTGGTCTGATTTGAGCTTTGCTCCCTGCAAAGATCTGCATAGATACCCTGTGGTTGGTTTTTGCTCTCAGCTAGCATGCCCCCTTATTAATATTATTATTATTATTATTATTATTATTATTATTATTAATTAACAGGTTTTATGTAGCGCCAACATATGCAGCGCTGTACATTAAATAGGGGTTGCAAATGACAGACAGATATGGACAGTGACACTGGAGGAGGAGAGGACCCTGCCCCGACCTCGCATTGTGACAGTTCTTTTTTTTTACAATTGGCTTATTAATGACAAAACCTAGCCTTGCTCCAGCTTCTCTCTCCTCTTTCCTTGCACCTTTTTTTAAAAAAAATATATGTATGAATACCTAAATACTTTTATCATTTGTCTATTCATTTAAAGTCATGCTTCCTTTTCTTCTATCGGTGGCATGCACCATGTAACCACCATGTACTGTTCTACATTCTCCTTCTGGTTTATGGTGGCTTTATAGGCTGCCCCCAGGACGTAAAACCTTGATCTCCAGGGACCACAGAAAGTGGCTTTTATAACGCTGAGCATCATTTAACCTAAAAGTGTACTAGGACTGGGTCACAGACTGGTGAGTCCTGGGGAACAGTGCCAAATAGTCAAATATTGCAGCTCAGTCTGCCTTTTTTAACAGCAGCTGAGTTTTTGTTCAGCAATAGAATTCTCACAGGGGCTGCATTGTGGGTGGACAGGTGTGTTGCTAATACTAGATTTTTATTTTGCTTTTTTCTCTTTGTATACAGACCAAGTTGGCTAGTTGCCTATCAAGCAGAATACAGTGCTAAATATTGGGTGGTATATTTGAAAGATATCAATATGAGAATATCTGAAATGCCTGCAGTCAGTAAGTGCTTGTTCATATTGATGTCTATGAAGGCTGCTAATCCAGTGTTTTTGAAGTCAAAGAAACACTGAGTAGACATGGTTCTGACTATTTAGCAGAAACAAATTTATGAGTTCAGATAGATGTTGAGCCCAGTGTTTGTTCAGCTGCTCATTTTAAAAAAAAATACCTGTGCAGCTTTTGTGGGCACTAAGCTTTGTAATTTTAACTTAATGGGAGCACCCAAAAATACTGGAAAAGCATTGATTTGCTGATCACTGGTCCCTTCATTGTTCTTGCTTTAGTCACATAGAGTGTTAGGATCACTAAGCTAAAGAAAACAATATTCATACATTGTAGTTGTTTACCGTAGATGGTAATAAAACCATTTTTTTTTTGATTATTCATTCTATCTGAATGTCTTTCAGTACAAAGCCTAAGAATAATTTACTAATCTTCATAGTTACATAGTAGGTTAGTTTGAAAAAAGACATAAGTCCATCAAGTTAAACCTTTCTAGGGAAATAAACATATCCCAGATATAAAAACCTATACGACATAGTTGGTCCAGAGGAAGGCAAAAAAAAACCTGGTACAATTTGCTTCAACGGGGGAAAAAATTCTTACTGAATTCATGAGGCAATCAGATATTCCCTGGATCAACAGTCACTGTTATCTTTACTTTAAATCCTTAATACCCAGTTATAGTCTGTTATTCTAGAAAAGCATCCAGCTTTTTCCTAAAGCATTCTATAGTAGTTGCTGAAAATACTTCCTAAGGGAGCGATTCCACATTTTCACAGACGTTACAGTGAAGAATCCCTTCCTTATCCGTAGCTTAAACTTCTTTTCCTCTTGACGCAAAGAGTGCCCTCTTGTTCTTTGTAATGATCTCAAAGTGAATAATTGGGAAGAGAGTTCTCTTTATGGACCATTTATATATTTATACAGGGCGATCATATCCCCTCTTAATCATCTCTTCTCAAGGGAGAAAAGATTCTGTTCAGCTAATCTCTCCTCATAGCTGAGCTCTTCTGTTCCTTTTATTAGTTTAGTTGCCCCTCTCTGCACTCTCTCCAATTCCACAATGTTTTTGTGAACTGGTGCCCAAAACTGGACTGCATATTCCAGATGTGGTCTGACCAATGCTTTGTACAGGGGCATGATTATGTCTCGGTCTCTTCCTCTATTCCTCTTTTAATACAAGAAAGTACTTTTCTAGCTTCAGATATTGCAGCTTGGCATTGCATGCTGTTAATAATCTAAGATCTACCAGAACCCCCAGATCCTTTTCCATTTCTGACTCCCCCAAATGTATTCCCCCTAGACAGTATGAAGCATGCATGTTGTTAGCCCCCAAGTGCATAACTTTACATTTATCTATATTAAATGTAATATGCCACTTGGGTGCCCAATCAAACAGTACATCCAGGTCTGCTTGTAGATTATAGACATCATGTATGAACCTAATTCCATTACATAGTTTGGTGTTATATGCAAACACAGTAATAGGACTTTTAATCCTAAACTCTATATCATTTATAAATATGTTAAACAGTAAAGGTCCCAACACTGAACCCAGGGGTACACCACTAATAACCTTAGACCATTCAGAGTATGAATCATTAATTACAACTCTCTTGATGCGGTCTTTAAGCCATTTCTCTATCCATTTACAGATTGACTTTTCTAAACCTATTGACCCTAACTTGCATATTAACCATCTGTGGGGTACGGTGTCAAATGCTTTAGCAAAGTCCAAGTACACTATATCAACTGCTATTTAACTGTCTACCTGTTTACTTTCTTCCTCATAAAAGAGAGTAAATTTGTTTGGACAAAGACAACTTCAGTCTTTCTTGAAGCCATGCTGATCATCACTTATAATATTATTTTCTAGCAGAAACACCTGTATGTGGTTCTTTATCAAACTCTCTAGGACCTTTCCAACTATGGATGTTAAACTAACGGGTCTGTAGTTACCTGGTAATTACTTTGCTCCCTTTTTGAAGATAGGAACCACGTTGGCCTTACACCAATCCATCGGTACCATGCCAGTAAATAAAGAGTCTCAAAAAATTGGAAATAGTGGCTTTGAAAAAACCAAGCTCAGCTCTTTGAGGACAGGTGGATGTAATCCATCGGGTCCTGGTGCTTTTTCAACCTTAATTTTTCCCAACTGTTTCTCAATTATATCAATTTTGAGCCATTGTGACTCATTTAAGGCAGTGACATTGCTATTATGAATTTGGATATAAGCTCTGACATTTTCCTTTGTGTATACAGAACGTAAACAAAGGTTAGTAAATCTGCCTTTTCTTAATACCCAGTTACCAATCCAGAGACACCCTTTAAAGGGCCTATATGCTCAGATCTGATCTTTTTGCTGTAAATATATTTTAAAAAATATATTAATATATTTAAAAAAATGTTGGGATTTGCTTTACTTTCTTTTGCAATATGTCTTCCATTTTGAAGTTTTGCACATTTTATCTCCTTTTTACATCTTTTGTTATATTCTTTATAGTTTTCAAATGATGAAGGTTATCCTTCATTTTTATATTTTTGGAATGCCCTTTTCCTGTTCTTTATGGCTTTCCTAACATCAGCTGTGAGCCACATAGGTTTTTTTTAAACCTCTTAAACCTTTTACCCATTGGAATATATTTTTCTATTATTAAAAAAAGCTAGACAATGTGATTTAAACAAGTTTGGTTCATATGAGAATGTAGACATCCTATAACAAAAGTAATTTAGGCAACAAATAGATAGCAGGATTTGCACCACCATGAACTGGTTCATCTAAGAAAGACTAGAGTCAACACACTTTTTGATATTAAAGAGAACAGTACATAACTGAACTTTGGTTTCAGAAAATCACATCCAGAACACCAAGAATTACCTCTGATTTGGAGTCTTGTTTTATGCAAATGTAAAGCATATAATAAGCTTCTGAAAACTCAGAGAATCTAAAAAAAATTTATGTTACCTTGTTAGCAACAAGGTTATGGTGAAGGAAATCCCTTGCAGGAAGCATGACACGTGCTGGTAAGTTAAAAGTCTTCTCTGCACTCGAGTACAAGGAAGGCAATCCACTGCTGGGAAAACATTTCCTACTGGAGCCTTTGTCTGATTTGTCATTATGACACAGACAAATTTATGAATGATTAAGTAAGGCAAATCCTCAAACTCCTAAAACATATGTCAGGGTAATATAAAAGAAATATGCGCTATGCATAGAACTGTCTAGTGTCTTATTGCATCATTACTAGATGCACTATGGGCTTGATTTATTAAAGCTCTCCAAGGCTAGAGAGGATACACTTTCATTAGTGAATCTGGGTGATCCAGCAAACCTGCAATAGATTTCCTAAAAGTAATTTGCTATTAGTCAGCAAATGTTTTGAATCCTGAACCAGATCCCATCAATATCCAAATATATGTGAATTACTCATTTGGATTTCCCATTTCAGCAGTAGTACTGGTGGATACAACATAGTTCTCCCCAGAGGTTTTTAGCCGGTTGCTCCGCCCGGCTGATTTGAATACCCCGCCCAGCTCTCGGCAGCTCTCATCCTCGCATGAACAGATCTCAGGCTGCTCTGTGTCATCCGTTCAGAGTATTGCACACAGCTCAGCTTTCATGTGAAGGGGACACAGGCAGCCCCGCCCCCATCTCACAGCACAAGCTCTGCCTTTGAAATGTATCCATCTCTAGCTCTGCCTGTGAATTCTGCATCCTCACAGCTGTGTGTACAAACCTCCATATCTCCTAAACTGTATGTCACAATGACCTGTAATTTTCAGGGTGTACAGGGGACCCTCATAGATACTAGGTATTACAATTTCAGCCCCCCAGCTTTAAATAACTTCATGATATGGGGGTCACAAATGTAAAAAGTTCTGAAAATTGAACTTTGGGGTTGCTGTTTCAGAGGAAAGTGCAACTAGGAGTCCTAAATTGAAAGAGCAAATTGGGGACCCCAGAGCCACTAACATAGCAAGGAGCATTGGGGTGGGGCCCCTAAATATATACCTACTTGTCAAACTACTGTCTGCTTCTCTTCTTTGTACACCAATTTCCCTGGGGGTAGGGGGTACAAAACTGAAAATATAGGTGCAAGTGTCGGGCACATTCTCCCCTTACAATCTCATTACTACAGCATCATTAGAACATAAAACACCCTGCCCATCAAAATGGGCTTCCCTTCCCTGTTACACATCCCTTTCCTCTTATCTAACATTCTGAACTTCAATTGGGGAATGGGGAGGTGTAAGAAACCAAAAATATAGATACAAGTGGGGAACATCTGTGACAAACATCCCCTAAAATATCATCACTATGGCATCATTAGAAAATGAACTCTGCCCACTAAATGTTATTGAGGTTAAGGTACTGTAAGGGTACAGTCATGTGTAACAAGGAAGTGCATTTTAATGGACAGTTTTTTTTTAATGTTGTAATGAAGCCATGGTGATGAAAGGTGATAGATACAGGTGTCTCCCACTTCCACCTAAACGTCAAAGACAGTGTTTTGTATATAGAATATGGGCAGTGATGAGAGGGGGGTCACTGTCTGTCTTGTCCCCATCTGATATCACATGCATGATGCTATTAAAGCATCACCACATTTTTAACATTATATTAAAGAGTGACTTTGTTATGTAATAGAAAAATGTGCGTTTTTTGTTTTTACACTTTTGTGGAGAGGACCTCTCCCCTTCAGTCTTCACTTCCATTTCGGTAAAGACCGAAGGGGAAGTCCGCAGTCTCCTGGAATATTTGTGTCACATATCCCAAAAGGCTCTGCACTGCTCCTTGTGTGCATGCACCTTCAGAGGATTTCTTATAATGTAAAAAGAAGTGTTCAATCTAATGCATGCGCAGTGCAAGGCAGCATTGGACGTACAAGTGAGCATTAGAGAAAAGGTGGAAGCCTAGCCAGCATGGGCCTGCTGGGCTAATTTTGTAAAAGAATCAAGTGAAAAAAAAA